>NC_143561.1:77340000-77641500 GCF_054136105.1 Typopeltis vanoorti
CACACTTAACTGGCTTTCATAGAGCACTGATCTCGACCGTACTGAACGTCTATAGGATGAACTGGAGCGTCGGGTGAGGTCAAGGGACATCCTCCCTACAACAGTGCGGGATCTCATTACATGCCTACAGGAATGGTCCAATTCCCATTGATCGCTAGCGCACATGTTTGGAGAGTATGCACCGTATGATTGCTGCAATCATCGCAGCAAAAGGAGGTACTACATTTTATTAAGGTAGGCGCCATAACTGTTCTTCACACTATGGTGTCCGTTGACTTCTTTCCAAGCAGTGTGTGTTTGTGTTGTTGGCCGAGTCGATTGCGTACAAGCTCTACAGCAAGCTTGCTTTGGATCGAATGCGCCGTGGTATGGATATTTGCAAAATGTCTTAAGATGATATGGTAGTTATCATGTACTGTACGCTTACAGCCTCTCGAGTAATTATAGATTACTCGATTTTCCAATTTTCATCGTAATGTAGTTGAAAAGTTTAGAAACATTTCATTAGGCTGTATGTAAGAAAGTTTGACAATAACGAAAGCAAACTTTGAATGCATCTCCTTAAGCGAAGGTTAGTGAAAACGTTGCATAAATCTGTAGTATAACCTATAGAAATGGGCTCAACACGTCACATGATACATTCTTTATCTCAGCCAAAGCAGTTCAACAAACTACCCAAAGATCATAGTTGTTGCCAACTTAGTGGTTTTCGATTTGAGGGATTTTTTTTTTTTTTTTTACAGAAAATATAAAAAATTCCCAATTATTTATTCATTCAGTATTTCCTATGCACAATGGCGTACTTCATCAAAAATGAAATTAAACATCAATTTGTAAACATAATAGCAGAATAAACTTTTTAATACTTCAACTGACATTAACAGAATCGATCCTTGTTACAAAAATACACCTTATAAAGTTATTGAGGGCATTTTAAAGGAGATAAACAACAACAACAACAAAAAATAGAAAAGCTGCATCGTTTCCTTACGTATGGTCCGTCAGGGACAAGATGTCAACAATATTACATCACAGCTAAATGAAATTGCAAGTCTCCTTCGACCTCCATATCCTCCCCGTTCGCCACTCGAAGAAGAAGTAGAGGATATACAAGATCGTTCTTTCGTGCGGGACAAAAAGCCCATCAGGAGAAATACACAGGTCACACATATCCAAGACTTGGAAGAGGAGGAAATCAGGACCAGAAGTACAGATTTATCAATTTATTATGGCTTACACTGACAATTTTTTCGTCAGAGATTCGAAATATCATCGGAAATGTTAAAATATCCAAATCAGTATTTCTTATTCAGTGTTTTCTGTTCAGAATAATTATTTTTAATCTTTTTTTAAAGTCCATGTCTGCTCGATTAGCCTAGTGGCTGTGCGCTTTGCAACCATATGTATGCCTGGCGAAGGAGTGTCCTAGGTTCGATTATTCTCGTCGGAGACTGAGGAGTTGAAGGATCTTCCCCAGCCATAGCCAAGTTAGCCTGTCTTGGGCGTGGACAGTAGGATTTTTTCCTCAGTTTATCCTGGGGTTTTTCATCCTGCAAAGCAGGCAAACTGGCCTTGAGAACTCAACACTACAGGACATAGGATACACCAGGACATAGGGCCTGACCACCTTATTCTGTGAATGGTTTGAGATCCGATGATTAATAAACCCTCGACACCGCAAGGTAAAAGAGGTTAAACAGAAGATGAGATGTGATGTAAGAGAGATTTAAAGTCCATTCTTGGTGAATTGCAAAGACTAAGCAAGCAATTTGAGACAAAAAGAACACGCTACTAAATTATACCAAAGGGGGGGAACGAATGAAAGTCATTTAGTTTAAGATTGTATGAATCTAAAGCTAAATCTTGTTTATGAATTTGAAAAGATGGCAGAAGGTAAATTTTTCTGTGCCTGGAGAGAAAGATATCCAAGTGTGCCAAGTAAATTTTGTTGTTGAGCTTAGTAAATAACTCAGCATCGTCCAGATAATTTCCGTGTGATGCAATCTGTAAAATATTTTAGTGAATATGAATATACATAAAGCCACCAAAACAGGATGAAACATCAAGAATTTGACAGTTTATTTTAAAATGTGAATTCGCATGAGCCCTGACAATAAGGGGCAGATTCATTCATTTATTCTCTGAAATGGGTGGTTTGTATTTTAAGATTTATTTTAGAACTTTGATTTTTCATTCATAACAATTTTTAAATACTTTTATCCATATCGTAATTAAAGGTTTTCTTTGTTATTTATTTAAAAGGTTTTTCACGCAAATGTCGTGATTTAAAAAAGATGCCCCCCCTCCTGGATTATTGACTGTCCTGAATTTTTTATTTATCAGCATATACAGATCCTTGGGCGATTTTTTTATTCTTGAAAATCCATAATTCATTGGTTGTCGTATAAACTCGAAAATGTCCCTTAAGCCTATTGCTTTCCCACTACAAGCCAAATTGCGAGTCAGACAATGAAAAAGAAAATTAACGACGAAACAAGTCTTCAAGAAGAAACGCAAAATCAATGCTAACACTCCTCAGTTAGAGGTATCTCCAATTTCCTGAGAGAACAAAGAACATTTCCGTTTGTAGTGTTTTTTTTCTCTTTCACTCTATCTTTCTCTTGGTAAGTTTATACCACTTACTCGCGTCCTTGCACGAGGGAGCAAGTCTTCGTGTTACGGATCAAGGACACGTAGAATCAATGTTTACAAGATAAAAAGGTTTTAAATTAAATTTTATAAATGAAATTTTCCCTGCATAGTGCCGAAGAAGGGGAAACAAAAGCAGATTTAAATGCCATAAATTATGTGTCAGAAATTGAAAAAAAAAAAAAAAAAAAAAACGTTCTAGAACTCAAGTGCTTGAAATCTAGATTACTTTCTCGTTTACGACCTTTTTTGATTTACTTTTAAATAGTATTATTTTTGAAGAATCCTGTGTTTAATAATTAATGTTTTGAATCTGTTTAACTTGAACAAATTTATGTATGCATGATATGATTTCCATATATAATTGCAATAAACACCAAGAAGAATACTGCAGCAAGGAATATTAGCCAACTCTTCACTTTCATTGACAAAATTAAAATGCTATAAGAATACTGTAGTTACAAAATTTAAAGAACACTTAAATAATAATAATAATAATAAATTGAACGTACTTCTACTAGTAAAGCTACTTGCATCCACTTAAATGCTTTGTGTGGAAACACATTCAGGCGTTGTACCTGAAGGGACGATTTAATAAAACCTGCTTAGGAGAGCGATGACAGAAGTTAAATGGCATGTCCATTCAATTGTCACCCTAAGCTTTGGGACACTCGTCGCAATGATCTTTACGACGAGAAATCATCTAGACAATGAAATGTGGCCACACTGCCAATCCGGCAACATGTGTAAACTTAGTAGCTGGCCATGACGTCACCCTAGGTATGAGACAGCTCATACTTAAAACTTCTGGTTCAACAAGGTATGACGCAAAAAACCTTTATAAGGACTTTTTCGGAAGGTGAGTTAGCCGATCTCATACGAAGGCAGCCCCCCCCCACGAATAATATATATATATATATATATATAATCCCTCCCCCTGCAAATTAACCAAACCTTGCCAAAGGAACATGCGATTTACAAACCATAAAACTGACCTCATAAGCCTTAAGTTACTTCGGCCGTAATTAGCAACTACCATACCGTTTGGCACTACATTTACTGATTATAGCATTTAATGCTTTTTTTGCTGAAACAGGTGAAGCTTGCTCTTTCAAACATCACCAACAGAGCTGCACTGCTGCATGTGAGGAATTGAACCGAAGCATTCTGGATATCTATTTGCATGAGCTCCAGATCTTTTGTTTCTTGAAAGTAGCAAAAGTGGAAATTTCCAGTTGGATACCAAAGCAAATCAGTCATTGTGCGATTGGTTTAAAACAGTAAAGAAAAACTGTCCTTTCCTGATTGATGCTGCTTTGGATGATTTCCCCTAAAGTCTTTCTGCTTGGAAAGACCTGAATCCTATCCATGAAGCTAAATTTTATGACTATTAAACTAAAGTTTAAATTTGCTGATCTCGTACGGTGGTAGAAAGATTTTGCTTCTGCTAAACAGGCAAATCGGCCAGAAGAACATGCGTATTTAATAGACGGTAATATACTGGCGTCGTAGCCTTGGTTGTTTCAACTATTAATGCTAAACATTTCAGCTCCCCCTTTGCAAAACGGACAAACCATCCATAGGAACGCATGCAATTAACAAGTGTAATATACTGACCTCATTGCCTTTGGTTGCTTCTGTTGTAATTCAAAACAACCCAATTCGTTTTTCATGTACAGTTTTCAGCTACCTCCAAACCATACCAGCTTAATGTTGTCTTGTTGCACATTTAATTTGTGATAGTTACTACAAATCTGAAAAACATTTTGGTTGCTTAAGTACTTCTTGTCAATTCACTATTCAGAATGCAGTTAGCATTTTCCCTATTTCTTCTTATTTTCATAAATTTGTCTTTTATTGTTGATTATCATGAAAATTTTGTTACAGTAATTATTCAGTTTAGTTAGTCCTGAAGGTGCTTATACTGGATTCATTTAGGTGAATAACATTTGCATAAAGTAAAGATCTGAGTAATATTTAGCCACAAGAAGTAGATAAATATATAGGCTAAAAGGGAAGATTGTGAGAGACGAGGAGAGGGGACCAGTTGTAAGATGGAAATGCCAGCGTGGAAGCTAAAACAAATATTTCTCCTCTATGCAGAGATGAGCCGAGTTGAATATTTTCGATTTCAATATATGGTTTAATGACTTCTCCTTCATAATAGTGAAAATAGTGTGCATCCATGTCTTAAATTTGATTTTGTCAAGTTTAGGACATGGATGTACTATTTTTCTGTACATCTTTTGGCTTTAACTACTGACTTGAAACTAAGTATAGGCTGCTTATTGCTCTGAATCATATCCCATTCACAGTACATAACTGTAGCATTTTGAACAAGTTTTCTCTTAGCACCATATCATTATGCATTTTTAATACTTTGTCATAAAGAAGAAAAAATATGGTTTTGACAAGACAGTTGAACACCTTTTTTTTATGTTTAAGATTTCGATAATTAAGATTTATTTACAGCCATCTTTTACTGCTTGTTGACTAAATGATCACATATCTTTCGAAGTTGAACATTTGTATGATGTTCTTAATTTGTTCCAAGCATTTGAGACTTTGCCTTTTTGGTTGTAAGTAACATGGATTCGAACCGCAGGTAGGAAATGTTGGGAACTAAATAGAAAGATAATTACTTCCTATCAACTAAGATTACAGAAAGCTGCTCTGTAGAGTTTATATATCCTTAAGATAGCCTGAAGACTTACTTCTTAAAGTTTACTTGTGAGACAAATGACATCGTATGTATTACAATGCAGAAGATTTTGTTTTTGATTCTGAACTATGACTGCATTACTGCAATGGAATGCAAACTTAGATAAGACCATCTTATTGGTCCAATTACTCAAGTGAATTGAAATGCCAGTCTACCAATACTCCAGTGGGTTTTCAGAATCAGCATAGATATTAATCAAATGCTGAAAACTTAGATTAATAATACGCTGAGTTTTTATGCAAATTCATCAATGAAAGGTTGGAAACTTATACGGCATTAATACCTTGAATGGTCTAAGGTATTTAGGAAACCCTGCTCTACAGATCAAACGGAACTCTCTTCAAGCCATTTCAGGCCTCCAATAAGTAGTGACATCACCCTGTGTGATAAAATTAATCTACCACAATAGACATTGCATGGTTGCAAATATCTAAAGTGTTAGGTTTTAAAAGTTTGGACATGTGTACAGGATGGCTACTACCTCAAATTCTACCAAACGGAAGAATAGAAGAAAAGATGTCACCAGGAAGACCTAGAAGGAAATGGATAGAAAACATCAAGAGAATAAGTGATCTGATCTCTCACAAAGATTTTAAATAACTTTGCTTCAGATAAATTGGACTGGAAAGATATTCATAGTAGCCTCTACTTGCCTTTAGGCAACTAGGACTTTCTAGTACTTAACATGTGCAATTTTAATAATTGCAGATTTTTTAATCCAGTTTTAATGTACTTAATCTTCCACATTCCTTTCTTCCCTGGAAAGAATTAAAGATTAAATAAACAACAAAAAATCTTATATACTACTACGAATTACATAAAACCCAGTGTTATGCAATTAATAGCTTGGCAAGCTATTTAGCCATCCAAATTGCTTTAGTGGAGCACACACACACACACACACACACACACACACACACACACACACACAAATAATAGCTTTGATGTTAAATCTTTATATCAAACTATATCTCAAAACTTGTTGACAGAGTAATATTTTATACAAAAGTAATCCTACTTTTTTTTTGGGGGGGGGGGTATTTTATTAGTTAATAAAAAGTAGCTTGGTAAGCAAAAAGAGCAATGTCACATTTTTGTACTAGTTTTGCACCAATCCCATTTCATGCTTTTTTTTTTCCTTAAAGTTTCCAGAACAACTCGTGAGGTGGAACTGGAATGGCTAAATGACCAAGCTGTTACCATGTACAGAGGATTGAAGATGGCACAATTTGAGATCCAGCATATTGGCCTGACACGGTGCAAAGAGTATTTTCACATTGGTAAAGCTTCCTACTTGCTTTAACTGACACAGTAGAGAATTATATGCTGTTAAGTTTTAATATATTCAAAATTTTACTCATTTTAATTAAGCTCGTATTCCAGCATTTTTTTAGAGGTGTAAGAAATTTTCTTTTGGCTATTTGAATTAAATGTAAAATTAATTCTATAACAGTTATGCTTGTAATTTTATTATTATTACCTGAGACCTCCAGTGAGTCAAGGACTCATCTAGGGAGGCCATACATCACCCACTCACTACCCTAAAGGCAAACTATTCCAGTCACTCACTGCTCTGTGAGAGAAAAACCTAGCTCTTACCCCTTGCGTGACTGCAAAGAAACTTAACTTCCATGGATGCTCCCTGTGTTCTCTCCCCACCTTCCATATAACAAAAAATTTCATCAGACGATATCCTGTGACACCCATTCAGAAGTTTATCGACCTCTATCATATCACCCCTCTTTCTTCTATTAACAGAGTCTGTAATCCACATACTCGCAATTTGTCCTCATAATCTAAATCCCATAATCCGAATATAATCTTTGTAACTCTTCTTCTTTGCAGCCTTTCCACGGTTTCTTTATCTCCTTGGAACTCGGGAGACCAAATCTGCGCACAATAATCCGGGTGTGGTCTTATCCAAAGCCTTGTAAAAAGGCAAAATGATTTCCTTATCCTTACATGTCAAGGTTCGCTTCAACATTGCAATTATCCTCTAAATTATTTGCGACTCTTGCTATGTGACCTTTGAACTTCAAATTCCTATCCACCAATATGCCAAGATCCCTTGCCTCATCAGTTATAAGGATGCCAAAAGAAAAGCTGTTCAAAATGCTACAATTACATGTTACTGATGGAACACTATATCCAGTTCGGCATATAGACATAATCTATATGCCGGCCTGGTTGGCTAGGTGGTTAGCATATCTGCTCTCCAGCCAAAAGGCTGGGTTCGAATCCCGCCGTGGGCATGGATGTTTGTGATCTTCTGTGAAAATACTAGCTGTGGTGAGTGGTAGATGGCATTGGTGTAGTTGGTGAACTGAGTGATGGAGACAGTTATCGAGTAGTTGCCTTCCCTCGATGAGTCTTTGGACTCCCTGGAGGTGCCATGTAATAATAATTTCAGCAGCTTTGTCAAGTGCATTGTGCTCAGTTGCGTTTTTTTTAAGGAATACCTGATTTACATTTGCATTAAATCCTTTAAAATGGTTGGGACATGCTCATACATTTCTCACTGCATCATTCTCATGACCACAGCAGTAAGCCACAAATCGCTCGGGGATAAAACATACTTTCAACGTTCTAACAAATTAGTAATTGAATCTTCTCACTATGCAATATGTATAATCTCACATTTTTTCTGAATTCACTGTTTGCAAACTTTCGCCAAAGTATTTTCCAATCACTCTATCTCCTGACTAGTAGATAGTAGATATGGCTCCATCTCCATATCTACTATCCAAAGACGATTTTTTTTTTATATTTCCTTGTTTCTAACCCAGTTTTCTTGCTTTGTGTTACCCACACATACTCTAGGTAAAGTATGCATGTGCTCATTCACTCAGTATGTCTGTAGCGCAGGCGCAAGGATGTCACGATATTTGCCTTGTAACTGAAGTTGATGAGTTATTTTGTTTTCTGCGGATACTGGATTTTTCATCCTATAAAACAGACAGGTATTACATACTAGAGAAAGAGAGAGAGCATCCTCCTCCTCAGAACAGCATCATTAAAATGCTATTTGGCAAAGCTCATGCCAATTAGCATTGTGCCGATTTGTGCCCTGATACAGCTTTATAACCATAGCTTCTATCATGAAATTGTTGACTGGCTAAATGGTTATTTTCATATCATCCAATGAGTTAGACACTTTAGACAGACTTCCCAGGATACTACCATGGAGAGAAGTTTCTATTCTGTATAGTTTGGATACTTCCTTTAAAATGATTTTGTGAAAGTTTTATCTTAAGCCTGACTAGTAAGAAAAGGCTTCCTCTCCCTCTATCTGGAGATTATTAGGTCCTGTGTAACTTATCCCTCTCTCATACTGTGCACAAACTGACCACCCTGCAGTAACGAACATAAGTGAGCATAAAAACTATATCTGTTATCACAAGTCTCTAAGCAAGCTGTAGTTATTAGTCATTCCTTGACTTATGACAAGCCATCACACGTGAACACATTTACTGAATACCACTCACGCCTGCAACCTATGGACCAGGAAGTTGTTGTTGATGGTGAGAAAACCCTCACTTTTTTTTAGAAGGAATATAATATCTTGGAGAGAGTAGACACATAAATGTTTGAAAAAAACTGCTGAAAATATATGCACTATTTACCAATAATTGTCTGGATACTTCAGCAATTTACAATTGATACCAGCAGGCAAACCCTAATGGGTATATCCATCTTTGGCTTTGATCACCTCCCTTTAAGGGAGGCTTTTCACCAATGTGCAGCAGACATCAGGTGGAATTTGTCTCCATTCCTCCATCAAAAGCAGCACTGAGTTCAGTGACAGATGGAGGATGTGCTGCTGTGGACCTCAATTGCCACACCAATTCGTCCCACAGGTGTTTGAGGTTGAGGTCAGGACGTTGCGCAGGCCAGTGAAGTGGTTTAACACACATCTCTTCATACCATTCCATAACAGCTGCAGCTTTGCATGGGGCATTGTCATCTTGATAGTAACACGGGTCTGTTCCATAAAGACTCCACAGTGTAAGCAGCACCTGATTATCCAGAATATCAAGGTACTGAGCTGCCTTCATGGAACCATGGACCACTGGTTGTGGTCAATTGTTCCAGTGGTGTGGGATGCATCCAAACCAGTTGAATGCATCCCACACCATTACTCTTCTACCACCAAATTTTACTCTGGGTACAACACACTGTGATAAGTGTTCACCAGACTGCCTCCGCACACTGCCATTAGACTGGAAACAGGTGAACCTTGAATCATCACTCCAAAGTACAGTTTTCCACTGGTCAATTCTCCAGTTCACATGCTCTTTACATTAGGCCAGACGACCAACCTTGTTCATTGTGATATTCGGCTTGTGTGCCACTGCTCTTCTGTGGAAACCTGCAAATGAAGTTCTTTTTGTACAGTATTAGTGCTCACCATGTTGTTACTGGCACTCTGGAACTCATCACAGATGGTCTGTGCTGATTGTAGCTGGTTTTGTGTGCCACCAGCTTTTAACACGCTCCTGTCCCTGTCATTTTTAAGCAGTCATTGTTGGTGTTTTCCTGCACTAGTGATGCCAGAACATCTCCATCACATCGCCAACCATTGATTTTGGATGCTCTAGTTGAGTGGCAATGGCACATATGGACATGCCACCAGTGTGACAGCCCACAATGACACCTCTTGAAGTCACTGAGTTCACATGTTGCAATACCACCTGTATTCAACTGCTATGATGAAATACCACTTCCTACTATCTGTACACTGGCTTTTATGAACAAACCTGTAATGTTCCATAACTTCCAATAACGGGTGTCCAGATAATTATTGGTAGATAGTGTATGTTCATACATTCACAAGATGCCTTTATAGTAGATTGGTGACTAAATGGTACTGTTAGCTAAAGAAACTTCGAAGTTAGCAATGAAGATGTAGCGCATTTGTTTGGAAGAAAGACTCTTAAAGTCTGTATAGAGCCATTAGCACAGAAAGTTGAAGGGGTGGGGAGGTAGGGGAGGAATAACTGAGTACCCAAAAATTTTGCATTTAAAAAATGGCAGAAGCATTTGTTCTGTTAATAAGGCTGCTGTGATTATTTGGTTATCTGCACACAAAAGATATTGTGTATAGTTCCATGATCCAGTTTAAATGCTGGTTTTATAATTTTCTTCCATTTCTTTATTTTATTTATACAGATATTCATCTCATCTCATCCACTTGATAATGGGTTGAGTCCACTAAGAAGAAAGGTTCTCCACTTATCGCGATCTTTAGCCATCTCACTCATGAGTCTATAGCTGGGTAGGTGGGACTGTTCTTTCAGCAACTTTATCCAAGTACTTCTTGGTCTGCCTCTAGGTCTTTTTCTTCCTATATATCCATTCAGAGCTAAATATAGGAGTAGTCTATGAGGAGCCATTCTCTGAATATGACCAAACCATCTCAGTTGATGCTTAATGATTGTCTATTATATTATCTGGGAAGTTTAAATCTGTTCTGACTTGATCATTAGTCTCGTGTTCCATCCACTGGGTGTTATTAATTTTTCTGAGGCTTTCTGAGGCATTTCATTTCAAATGCTTGAAGTTTCTTGATTGGTTGTTGAGTTAATCTCCAAGCTTCTGAAGCATAAGTAGCTGTTGGGATAATAATTATTTTATATAATTTTAGACTCGTTGGGATTTTTTTTATTTTTCCATATTTTATTTAGTTTATTCATGTTGGTCCAACCTAGGTTTAGCCTGTGTTTTACTGTTTCCATATTGTTGAGGTTACTAGATATAAGATTGCCAAGATAAACATATTTATTAACTTGTACCAGCAGATGATTTTAGAGATTTACAGAAATATTTTCTTCTTCTTCTCTACCTATCTTCATTATTTTTGTTTTATGATTTATTTTCATACCATAAGTTTTAAGTCATTTAAAATATTAATAGTTTTTTCTAGCTGTGGTTTAGAATCTGCTAAAATAATGATATCATTTGCATATTTTATGTGATTAATGTTGGTAGCATTGATTTTTACACCTGGTTCATCAGCTATGGTTTTACAGACTTCTTCTAGGAAGATGATGATAAAGAGTTGAGGTGAGAGAGAGAGGGGGCATCCCTGCTTTATACCTTTCTCGACTCTGAAATCCTCGGTTTTAATGTTGTTCATTTTAACAAAAGCTTTGGTGTCTCCATAATAATTTGTAATAAATGTTAAAATATCTGAATCCATTTTTATGTTTTTTAGGATAGTGGTCAATTTGTTTCTATTAACTGAATCAAAGGCTTGCTTAAAATCTATAAAACAACAGTATATGGGCAGGTTGTATTCCCAATATTTTTCTGCTATATTAATGGTGAAGATATGGTCTATGGTGGATCTATGTGCCCTGAATTCTGCTTGGTTTTCCTCTATGATTTTTTCTGTAAGCACCTGTGTTCTCTTTTGTATAATTCGAATGAATAGTTTATAACTATGACTTAAGAGTGTTATGGGTCTATAATTTTCACATATTCTTTTGTCTCCTTTTTTGTGAATTGGTATAATAATTCCTGTTTTCCAGTCAGTTGGGATTACTCCAGTATAAAGAATTTGATTAAATAAATTCATTAAGAAATTAATAGCTTCCTTGTCACCATAGTTCTATAGATATTTCATATTTACCCATAGCTTTTGAAAGTTTCATTTGGTTTATTGCATTTATAATTTCTGCTGGAGTTATGGGTGGTGCCTTTTCATATATCATCTTTTCTGTTATACTTTCCTCCTCCTGTTCTTTTTGAAATAATGTTTGATAGTAGTCCTTCCAAATTATTTTAATATTTTGTATTGACCCAGTTTCTAGATTGTTTTTATCTTTCATTGTTAATGGTTTATCTTTATAGATCTTAGTTAATTCTTTGATAATTTTGTATATCGTTTTATTATCATTTCTTTTATTAGCTTCTTTGCACAGTTTTGCTTTTTCCTCCAACCAGTTATTTTTGGCACATTTTATCAATTTTGTTTTTAAGATTCTTATAATGTTGTTTATTTTCTTCTGTATTTTTTATAATTAATATATACTTTGCCATTCTTTTTTCTTCTCAAGTATTTAGAATTTCTGGGGTTATCCATTCATGATTTGGTCTTGATGTTGTACCAAGTATGTTTCTTGCAGTACTTGTAACAATTTTTTTACCTTGATTCCATGTATTTTCTATATTGTCATAGGAAAATTTTCTAAACTCATTTCCTATTAGTGTCTGATAGTTATCTTGCATAGATTTCTCTTTCAGTTTTGACAGGCCCACTTTGTTGATAGGAGCTCATGATTTACGATACTTGAATTTTAGTTTAATATTTGCTGCAAGCAGTTCATGGTCAGTGTCGAAGTCTGGAGTTTTTAAAGTTCTAACATTCTGCATTGATTTCCAATTGCGTTTAATTAGAATGTAATCAATACAGTTCTTTATTGTACCATCTGGTGAGGTTCGTGTATATTTGGGGGAAGGTCTATGGGGAAAAAAAGGGTATTACAGATAAATAGATTGTTTGCTTTACAAAATTCTAATATTCTTTCTCCTCTTTCATTTCTGTTGTCAACTCCGAACCTGCCCATCACATCCTCCATGCCTGGGATAAACTTCCCAATTTTGGCATTAAAATCACCCATCACTATTAATATATCTTGCTTATTGGTCTTATCTATTAGATCTTGCAACTTATCATAGAAGGTATAGATTTCTTCATGTGACTGGTCGGGGGCATAGATTTGAATTATTGTA
This sequence comes from Typopeltis vanoorti, assembly GCF_054136105.1. Lineage (NCBI taxonomy): Eukaryota > Metazoa > Arthropoda > Arachnida > Uropygi > Thelyphonidae > Typopeltis > Typopeltis vanoorti. The sequence continues at coordinate 77,353,106 of NC_143561.1, forward strand.
AAGTGAACATTTTTTTTTTTAACCTTTTAATTTGATAGTGATCATTCTTGGGCCATGTGGTTCTATGGCCATGACTGCATTTTGTAGCCTATTGTTCACTAAAATGGCAACTCCTTCTCTATGTATATTGTCCTCTCTGCCTGAGTAGAATAGTTTTCCTGAATTTAGGTTTATAACTCCTTCTCCTGTCCAATGGGTTTCAGCCAAGCCTACAATGTCCCATGTAATCCTAGCAAGTTCTTTTTCCATGAAATTTATTTTCCCAGGTTTTAACAGTGTCCTTATGTTTAAGGTTAAGAGATGCGAAACTCTATTGGCTGACCACATACTAAACTTCTCGGCTGCTCCCTGTGATCCAGGATCATCGCATCGGTTTCCTCGGATGCAGTAATATTCTCTTGACACAGTGGAGACTCCTGATTCATAGGGTTGAATGGCAGAATAATGCAGCCGACTTGCCACTCCTGTGCTGCATCCTTTGGTCCACGACTCTTTATTCTTTATTCGGAGCAACCCGTTGGGGTTTCCCTCATCCGCCACCTGAGGGATGCACCTGGCAGGAGTCAGGTCACCCCCACTGGAAATAAAAGTAATAACACTGGCCATCCGTGATAGGCTCCTCTGTTTATTGATTTCCAATCTGCAACTTTTTCATTTATTCTGACAGCTATTTGGTTATCTTGATACATGTTAGTTATTGCTGCAATTAGCTGAATTGGAATGTTTAACTTCTTGGGTATGATCTGCAGTTTGTTCCTTAAAATTCTGGCAGAGGCTTTCTGGCAATCTACAAATGCTTTGTGTGTTTCTATGTTGAATTCACAATGATTTTCCAATAGGATTTTTTAATGTAAAAGCTGGGTCAATGCATGATCATCCTTTTCGGAAGCCATTTTGGTCTTCATGAAATTAATCTTTTACATATGATATGAGTTTTGAAGTTAATATTCATGCATATAACTTATAACAAGTATTTAACTTATTCATCAATAGTTATATTTATTGCTTTTATACTGTATATACATTAGAATGATAATGGCCTTATTCCAACTTTCTGCTATTTTTCCTTGCTGTTAAGTATTGTTAACTTAAATATTTTTTTTAGTCATTTGATGAACCAGATGCCTGCATATTTAATAAATTCTATATATTTATTCTATCTTCTCCAGAGGATATTCCTGATTTACATTAATGTGTTGCTTGTTGGATTTCTTGTAATGTTATTTCTTCCACTGTACAGTTAGTAGTTAGCATTTTATATCAGATTTTGTTTCTTTACTATCTTGTCATAAGTTTTGAAAGAAGTTGAACCAGGTTTTCTCTTTGATTATTTCATATTTTTTCATATTGCATATTAATTGCAAATAGAAGTAATTAATACTTTAATCATTCTTCTCGTAGAGAGGTTTCTACATTAGTTATGCATTACTAAATCACTTAAGGAATAGACAAGGTAGATAAGAATATAAATTAAATTACACTTTAATAAATATTTCTGATATTTCGCAACATCATGTTGCCATCTTCGAAATGAACTTACAAAAAAGGCACGTGCCCATAGGCACTACAACGCAGTAACTGAGAATGAAGTGATGAAGTTATTGTTCTCCTAAAAGTAATGATGATGCCCCCCCCCCTAGCGGGCTAAGCAGGTGTTCTTTGGCCGTTGGGCTGCTGATGTAAGCCTCCCAAATTTGGGGCAGTATCATACAACCAAATTTGTTGAAGTTTGGAGAGATTCTTAGGGCTGAGGCGGATTCCATGAATAGTCTTTCGAATTTGTATTTGCTACGGCGTATTACTTAGCTTTCTTCCACGTATTCTGTGGTGTGCATCCAGAGCATGGTCTGCAAGACCAGAGTGGCTGTACTTGTGAAAACGGATGTAGTCCTTGTGTTCCGAAATTCTGATATTCGCTGTCCTGCCTGTTTGGCCAAAGTAAGACAGTTTACAGCTGCAAGGGACCTGGTATACACCAGGTTGGTCTAGGGGAAGTGGTCGCTCTTTAGTGGAGTGGATAAGAGATGCCAATTTTCTGTATAACAGGAGGTCAAGTCAAGTTTTTTTTAAGATTTTGGTATTTTTTTCGAGGTGCCTCGGATGTAGGGAATGGTGATGGATTTAGAGTAATCCTTGTTGGGGAGGGGGGGGGTTGTGGTTTGTTAGTTTCAATATTTTTTTGGGATGGGTAGTCATTGGTTGAGGATGTGATTTAGCTCAATGTTTAGGGCCTTGTCGTTAGAACAGATTAGTTTAGCCCTGTTGTATAGTGTTTTCACCACTCCATATTGTTGTGAGGGGGGGGGGAATTGTTGGTGAATATACCTGCCTATATGGGTGGGTTTTCTGTAAACTGAGAAACCAAGGTTCCATCAGGCTGGTGGGTGACTAGTGTGTCTAGGAAAGGGAGGCTGTTTTCCTCTTTTTCCAGGGTGAACTTAGTTCTGGGGTGTTGGTTGTTTAAGTGTGTTAAGAAGGAGGGTAGTATATCAGAGCCATGTGGCCAAATAGCAAAGCCATATGGTAGGTTTTTGTGGGGGAAGAGGCTAAGGCTTTTTCTTTAAAGGTCTCCATAAAGAAAATTGGCCAAGGGTGGGGGAGAGTGGTGAGCCCATGGCTGTCCCCTCTATTTGTTTGTAGAATTTGCCCTGCCAAACGAAATAGTCTGAGTTCATTGTGAACTGAGATATCAGGAGAAAATTTAGCTTTGATTATTATTATTCAGGCCTCCATGGAGTCAAAAGACTCATCATGGAGAGGTCCCCCCTTAACACAACGTCTATCATACCACTCCTTAAACTCATTGACCATTCTCTAAAGTTCTCTAAATTAGCTCTAAAGTTTCCTTGAGTGAGACATTTGTGAATAAGGAGGAAACGTCAAAGCTGACAATTATGTCAGTATGTTGGAGTGTAAGGTTTTCTGTGCTGGCTTTGAAGTGGGATGAGTTTTTTATGTGATGGTGTGTTGCCATTATAGTGGGTGAGCGCTTTGGCCAAATGTTTAGCTAATTTGTATGTGGGGAAATCAATGCCATCCACTATGGGACGTAATGGCATATGTTCTTTATGTATTTTTGGGAGTCCATAAATACGGGGGGTATAGAGTTAAACAGCTTTAATCTGTTTGTAACTTCTACAGGCCAGGAAGTGACTTTCTTAAGGAGCCTGTGAAGTTTTCTGATTTGTGAGTTATTGGAATTATATTCGATAGGGAGGTAAGTAGCCCGATCTAATAGAACCATTTTGGTTAACTACTACCGTTGCGTTTCCCTTATCCACTTTGGTGATAACCAAAGCAGATAAGGGAATTTCTTTATTATTCCTCATGTCCTGCAGAGCTTTATATTCCTTGTTGGATATGTTGATTTTTGGTGGTCTTGCTTTGGAGAGGACACAAGCTACATCCAGTCTTACACTGTTGGCAATTTGATTCGGAAGGTGGCAGAGTCCGCGTTCAATCTGGATCATAATATCCTCACTAGGTATTTTTCTGGGAGCAATGGCGAAGTTTTGGCCATGTGAAAGCGCATTGAGTGCTTCAGGGTGACTGAAGAAAGGTTGATTACGGTGTTGGTAGGAAGTTTTGAATTGAGGGTAGAGTTCTTTTTTAATTTTTCGAATTTTTTGATCTGTCAACCTCGTATTTTTTCAAATTCTTTGTCTGCTGCAGTATACGAGACATCATGTAAAATAGACCAAAGCTTGTGATTTAAAGTGCACAAAAGTTCTTCTTCAAAAGCACGAATAGCTTTGTTAATGTCCGCTAAAAGAAACAATGTGGCGATTTGTTCCCGAAGCTTGTGCCCTCTCCAAAGCAAGACCATCAAAAACCAACATATCCAACAAGGAATATAAAGCTCTGCAAGAAATAAGGAATAATAAAGAAATTCTTATCACCAAAGCAGATAAGGGAAATGCAACAGTAGTACTTAACCAAAAGGACTACACAGATAAGCTTAATGCTCTTCCATTAGATCGGGCTACTTACTTCCCTACTGAATACAATCCCAATAACTCGCAAATCAGAAAACTTCACAGGCTCCTTAAGAAAGTCACTTCTTGGTCTGTAGAAGTTACCAACAGATTAAAGCCATTTAACTCTATACCCCCCCCACCCCGTATTTATGGATTCCCAAAAATACATAAAGAAAATGTGCCATTACGTCCCATAGTGGATGGCATTGATTTCCCCACATACAAATTAGCTAAACATTTGGCCAAAGTGCTCACACACACACACTATACTGGCAACACACCATCACGCACAAAAAACTCAGCCCACTTCAAAGCCAGCATAGAAAACCTTGCACTCCAACATACTGACATAATCAGCTTTGACATCTCCTCCTTATTCACAAATGTTCCACTCAAGGAAATTTTAGAGCTAAACTCAGGCTATTTCGTTTGACAGGGCAAATTCTACAAACAAATAGCGGGGACAGCCATGGGTTCACCACTCTCCCCCACCCTTGGCCAATTTCTTTATGGAGACCTTTGAAGCCTTAGCCTCTGCCCCCACAAAAACCAACCATATGGATTTGCTACGTTGATGATGTGTTCGCTATTTGGCCACATGTCTCTGCTACACTTTCCTCCTTAACACACTTAAACAACCAACACCCCAGAATTAAGTTCACCCTGGAAAAAGAGGAAAACAACAGTCTCCCTTTCCTAGACACACTAGTCACCCGCCAGCCTAATGGAACCTTGGTTTTCTCAGTTTATAGAAAACCCACCCATACATGCAGGTATATTCCAATATGGAGTGGTGAAAACACTATACAACAGGGCTAAATTAATCTGTTCTAACGACAAGGCCCTAAACACTGAACTAAATCACATCCTCAACACTTTCTCAGACATTGGCTACCCCCCCCCCCCCAAAAAAAAAAAACAAAATCCAAAAAATATTGAAACCAACAAACCACAATCTCCCCCCCCTTCACAACAAGGATTACTCTAAATCCATCACCATTCCCTACATCTGAGGCACCTTGGAAAAAATTACCAAAATCTTAAAAAAACATGACTTGACCTCCTGTTACAGACCATACAGAAAATTGGCATTCCTTATCTGCTCCACTAAAGATCAACTACTTCCCCTAAACCTACCTGGTGTATACCAGGTCCCTTGCAGCTGTAAACTGTCTTACTTTGGCCAAACAGGCAGGACAGCAAATATCAGAATTTCGGAACACAAGGACTACATCCGTTTTCGCAAGTACAGCCACTCTGGTCTTGCAGACCATGCTCTGGATACACGTCACAGAATACGGTGGAAGAAAGCTACAGTAATACACCATAGCAAATAAAAATTCGAAAGACTATTCATGGCCTCAGCCTTAAGAAACTCTCCAAACCTCAACAAATTTGGTTGTATGAGACTGCCCCAAATTTGGGAGGCTTACATCAGCAGACCTTCAGCCCAACAGCAAAGAACACCTACTTAGCCAACTAGGAGGCACCATCAGGACTTTTCGGAGAACAATAGCTTCATCACTTCATTCTCAGTTACTGCGTTTGTAGAGCCTACGGGCACATGCCTTTTTTTCAAAAGTTCCTTTTGAAGATGGCAATGTGACGTTGCCGAAATATTTATTAAAGTGTAATTTAATTTATATTCTTATCTACATTGTCAATTGCTTAAGTGATTTAGTAACTTTTATCATTCAAGAGTTGAATGCTAAAGAATTGCATTGATTTGGTTAATTGTAAACCACTTGGGGATATTCTCAATTTCCATTTCTACATCTGTAAATACTCGATCTAGTATCATGTTAGCCACTTTCCTATTAGCTGGTATTTATAGTCAATTATGATTTTCTAGTTTCCCAAGTGAATTTATGGCAATATTTTTGCTTGAAAAAAAATAGTAATAATTTTTAAGTTATTATATGTGGAAAAATCCCTAAGTCTGTATCCATTATCCATTTCTACTTTATCTGTCTTCACTGTTTGTACCAAATGGAATGTTTGCCTACTCTGGAATCTTCTATTATTGCTCGATAGTTTTTGAAGCGTATTTCAACTTTATTTTTTTTGGTAAAATCTGAACAAAAGGCGCTGTTATCTTCAGTTTATATTAGTTACTTCAGTATTTATGTGATATTTTTTAAATTGACTTATGAATAAAAATCATTACTCTTGCATTTGTTCTTTCCTCTTGACTCCACTGTGGATATACATGTAATTATTTGTTTCATCTGAACTTTATTTTCTTTCTGTCTAGATCTTGATATTTGAAATGATGACTACTTCTGATATTCCAAGCTGCAACATTCCAAGATATGGTCTTGCCTTCTACTCTTTATAAATTGGTCACCAGTTTCCTCTCTGCCTATTTGCTGTGTGTAATGGTGGATAGTTTTTCTTCAGGTTTCCTGATAGCGATAAAATACACCAGGGATCCGTTCATGTAAATTAATGATTTTTTTCACACTGACCTCAAATTCTATCCATAATTTTGCCTCCCCATTCCTCTTTTGACAAAAACCTGTTCAAATGATCCAAACTTCAAGCCTTTTTATACTGTCTTTCATGATCTTCTCATTTGTCTATGAGATGATGACAGCCTAGGAAACCTAAGTACAAAAAAATCACAGCCCCGATTTATTTTTCATGAGGACTGCTATACTTTGTTAATCACACTTTCCTTGATCTTTTTGATAGTATTGATCTCCAATACTATCAAAAAAATCAAGGAATTCATTTTTGGGATGTGGCTAGGAGCAATTGAAAAGTTGAAACCCTTTTTAAGAATTTCGGATTCTTAATTTTTCAACCTATCAGATTACAGCCTTTCTAAACAAGAATCCGAAATTCTTAAAAAGGGTTTCAACTTTTCAATTGCTCCTAGCCACATCCCCAAAACGGACTTCATATGTGGTATTGAGAAAGGTCAATAGCTAATGATATTAGATTCCAAAGTACAATCATCCTTTCGACAGCTAAACCACCAAAACAAAATGCTACTCCTTCAGACAAAAAGGCAATTTGGAACTTAAGAAGAAACAAGGACATAATAGCTACTAAAGCAAACAAAGGAAATTCCACAGTCATATCGAACAACAAATATTATATTAGTAAGATCAATAGTTTACTATCAAACCGGTCCACATACAAAATATTAAATAAAGATCCAACCATGAAATTAAGCCAATCTTCTGATTCACAATATGAATAGTTGGCCTCAGGAGTTAAAAAGAAAACTAAAATCTTCGCATCCCATAACAGCTCGCCTTTACGGTGCACCCAAAGTACATAAAGATGATGTTCCAATCCGCCCTATCGTAGATGGCAGATTCTCCCCCCCCACCACACACACACACATCTACTAGCCAAACACCTCGCCAACCTATTACAAGGAAAAATCAGATAATCGGAGTCTTACATAAGGAACTCTCAATACTTTGTGGAGAAACTTAAGAACATTAATCTGTCTTGCATAGGTTAATGTTCTTAAGTTTCTCCACAAAGTCTTGGCAAGTCTTGATGTTGTATCCTTGTTTACAGACGTACCAGTTGAGGAAGTCATAGACATTATAAAAGATCTCTTTCCTAATGATACCACACAACATTTCAATCACTGTCTTAAGTCTAATTTCTTTAAAGTCAACAACATTATATATCAACAATTAGAAGGCCTAGCAATGGGCAGTCCCCTGTCACCACTATGTGCAGACTTGTTTATGGAGAAATTAGAAAATGATATTCTAGCTAACATTACTCCAAAACCAGTAGTCTGGTGGAGATACGTTGATGATGTGTTTATTATCTGGAGAGAAAAAGTAGAAAGCTTACATGAGTTCTTAGAAAAAATCAACTCTTTTCATGACAAAATAAAATTTACTTTAGAGTTAGAAAGCAATCATCAATTACCTTTTTTTGGATATACTCGTCAAAAGACTAGAGAATGAAGATATTAAACTTACTATATATAAGAAACCCACTGATACTGGATGGTATTTCCATTATTCTTCAAATCATCATCATACACAAAAATGCACCATCATCCATATGCTAAGAAACAGAGTCCACAACATAGTCACAGACGAAGAAGACGTACGTACAGAACTTTCCCACATCTCCAAATCTCTTTCTCAAAATGGGTATCTTCTAAACTTAATCGATAAAATGATTTATAAAAACAACCTCCAGCAACAATGTATAGCAACTCAGTACGTATCAACCATTGGCATACCCTATGTTGGTTTGGTCTGCAATAAAATAGCTAGAATTTTAAAATTTTATAACATCAGAGTGGTGTTTAAACCGACTGCTACCACTGGACAATTTTTAAGATCCCCTAAAGACGGTGTACCTTTTCTCAAATATGCAGGTGTTTACAGCATACTTCGTACATGTGGACTATCATATATAGGCCAAACTTCGAGAAGCTTAGAAATTAGACAGAAGGAACGTGTCGGAGACGTTAATCATAACAGAACAGACACCTCAGGTTTGGCGCATCACTTCTCAACTTCAAACCACACTATAGATTGGGATAACAGCTCAATGCCATACATGGAGGAAGACTACAGATGTCGAATATTTAAAGAAGCTGCAGTGGTTATACGAACAGGAAACAACCTTAATAGAAACCAAGGAGTAATATTAAAGGATATATGGAAAAACCTTATTAACACTCATTAAGTTTAGCGGAACTACAGTACGTCAAAAACTATGTGACACGTTTATTATTATTATTCAGCCCTCTATGGAGTCAAAAGACTCATCGTGGGAGGTCCTTTCTAAGAAACACAAGTCTATCAAGACTCGTTGAGGGAGAGATCCCTCCTAGTGTTCACAAGTCTGAAACACAAGCCTATCATACCACTCCTTAAACGCATTCGCTGTTCTTTCTCTCACCACTCCATCAGGCAATGCATTCATAGTTCAACCACCCTCCATGCAAAGAAACCACTCCTCACCCTCTTGCAAACATTTTCCTTTCGTAACTTCCAGGGATGGCCTCTTGTCGTCACTGCTTCCTGCTGTTCAACCAAGCGAAAGCTCCCCAGTGTCAACCCTGTAACCACCTCTCAACAGTTTAAAAGTCTTAATCACATCACCTCTCCTTCTTCTATCCACCAAACTCTGCAGTCCACACTCCTTCAGCCGATCCTCATAACTAACATTGTACAGTCCTGACACCATCTTTGTTATCTGCCTTTGTACCCTTTCCACAGTTAATTGATCCCCTTCAAATCCTGGGGACCAGATCTGAGAACAATAGTCTAAGTGTGATCTGATCAGAGTCTTATACAACAGAATGATAACCATTTTCTCTTTGCAGGTCAGTGTCCTTCTCATTATTGCAGCAATCCTCTGTGTTACCTTCAACACCTTTGCAATATGTCCCTTAAATTTCAGGTTTTTATCAATCATCAACCCCCAGATCTCGTCTCCCCTACTTCCTCCGGTTTACATCCTCTAATAAGAGTATACAGCGTCCCATTGATGTGTCCCAAACCTCAAGACCTTACATTTTTTTGCATTAAGCTGAAGCCCCCATCTATTTAGCTTATTCAAATCCTCTTGCAGGGCTACCATATCTGCACTATTACTAATAATCCTTCCCAGCTTCACATCATCTGCAAACAACTGAATATCCCCTTGCAATCCATGGACAATGTCATTGATATAAAGGTTAAACAATATAGGTCCCAGTACTGGTTCCTGTGGAACCCCACTTGTAACCTTTTGCCTCTTATAAACAACTCTCTGATACCTATCAGACAGCCAATCCTGAATCCAGTTGACCAATCTGACATCCAGACCCATGTGTTGCAACTTGAATATCAGCTTATTGTGTGGCACCCTGTCAAATGCCTTTGCTAAGTCTAAGAAAATGGCAATATATGCCTTTCCCTCATCTAATGCTCTTGTAATTTATCATAAAAGGCTAGCATATTGCTAAAACAAGAGCACCCCTTCACAAATCCATGTTGACTCTCACGGATAACATTACCCTCATCTGCCCAATGCTGTATACGATCCCTCAGTACTTTCTCCAAGATCTTACTAACTACTGATGATACATAAACTGGCCTATAATTAGACCCTTCCAGTCTGCTAAAGCCCTTTGCAATGGCACTATCTTACCTTCCTTCCATTCCATGGCCACCTTTGCCAAAGCCAGACTTTCATTGAAAAGCCAGGTTAAAGGCACTGTCAGTTCCCTAGCACATTCTCTCAAACCTGGAGTGAAATATCATCCAGTCCCACAGCTTTACTGACATCCAGAGTACTCAGTATTTGAAACACACTCCCCTCCTGCACCTCTTAACCTCGAACCTGCTCTATCCCTCTAGTATTCAAATTGACTCCTCCAGGATGAAATACTCCAATAAAGTGTTCATTGAACAATTCTGCTATGTCCTCTGCATTAGTCACTCTATTCCCATTTTTGTCCCACAATGTTATTCTTCCACAGTCATTTCTCCTCCTACTGGCCACATAGCTAAAAAATTCCCTAGGATTTTCAACTTCTATTTATAATAATGACTGAAGTATATCGCTTCATGCATACCGTATCACACGGTGCCTTCCAATTTTGTTGTCTAACCGTTGTAAACTGTTACTGCATTCCTTCATTTTTTTTTTGCATTTATTAGTTTTTTTTTCACCGTTTAGTCTTGACAAAGCTAGTCAGTTTTGCTAGCGAAACTAGTCAACGAATTTGTACATATATGTATTAAACCTATGGTCTTGTAATCCAAATATCTGTTGTGTTAATTATAGTTAATAAAGACAAATATAACTTTCAACATGAACAAAGATGATGGGTGTGTGTTTAATATGGAGAATTGCAAAAGTTATGCATTTTGGGATAAATTGATTACAAGTTGTGTATTACATTGATGGAACTGTACTCCAGGAAATAGATGAAACTAAGGCTTTACAGGTGGCAATAGAGAATTGAAGTTTAGAGAGCATATTGCTAAGGTAGCTCATACGATTACTTGGCTATGGAAAAACACACTAAGTAGAAATTATTTTGACATCACAATGGTTCAATGTCATTGCATCTGGAGGTTGAAGGGTGACTTCTGAAATGTTAAGCACTCCTAACCCAGAGCAACACCCATCAAGGACTTGTAATTTAACCATGTTTCTCTTTCATTAAGTAACTGAGCACAAGAAGTTACATATGGTCATTTTGCATTTCATCTTAACAATACCATACAGAAATGAAATAGCATATGTGGAGATGTTTAATTAAACAAATATCTCCACATATGCTATTTTATTAACTTGACATCTTACCATCTCCACATATGCTATTCTGTTACCTTAGTTTCCTCTGATTTATAAATCTTCTTCTTCTTCTGCAGCTTTTCCCCCTTAAGTGGGGTCACTGTTGATGATGAGTCTCCTCCACATCCTCCTGTCTTGGGCTGTCACCACATCCAAGTTCTTTATCCTCAAGTCCTCTTCTACCAGCTCCTTCCATCTCTTCGGCCGCGCACGCTTCCTCCTTCCCTGCACATCCATCTGCATGACCCTTCATCCCACATATTCGTCCACCCTCCTCATCACATGACCAAACCATCTCAACCTTGCCTCCTGTATCTTCACTCAGTGAAAGTTCGTAACTTTCACTGTTCCCCCTCACATAGTCATTTCTCAGACGATCCTTTCTGGTCACACCGCACATCCACCTAAGCATTCTCATCTCTGCTACTTCCATCCTGCTGATGTTATTTTTCCTCGGGGCCACAGTTTCTTTTCTCCTGGCCGCCGCCCACTGTGCAACACATATACTCTGTCTTACTTCTGCTCAGTCTCATACCTCTCTTCCAGTACTTTTCTCCATCTTTCCAGTTTAGTTCCTGCTTCTTCTCTTGAATCTGCACACAGCAAGATGTCATCTGCATACAACATTGTCTAAGGCACATCTTCTCTCACCACCTCCATCACAATGTTAAACAGAAACAGACTTAATGTTGACCCTTGATGCAAGCCAACTGTTACTTGAAAACTTTCTGTCTGTCCCTGACAGGTCCAAACACTTGTCTTCACATTTCTGTACGTCTTCCACACCAACCTGACATATTTCTCCAGAACCTTCTTCTCCCTCAGACACCTCCAGACTTCTTGCCTTGGCACTCTATCATATGCTTTCTCCAGATCAATAAATGCCAGATGTAGCTCCCGTTGTTTCTCTCTTAACTTTTCCATCATCTGCCGTAACCCAAAGATAGCATCTGTCATTGATCTACCAGGCATAAAGCCAAATTGTTCCTGTGCAATCTTCACCTCCTTCCTCAATCTTCCATCAAGAACCCTTTCTAGGATTTCCATTGTGTGGGACATCAACTTTATTCCTCTGTAATTTTTACAGTCTTGTGCATCCTCTTTACCCTTGTAGATGGGGACAAGAGTACTCTCCCTCCATTCCTTGGGTATAATTTCCTGTTGACAAACTCTGATTTATAATATCAGTTTATATTTCCTTCACCCCACATCCTCTCAAAAAAAAGTGCTTCATAAAGGTACCCAAAGCAAGGTACAAAATAAAGTTTTCTTGTCTCTTTCATATGGTTTATTTCAGAGTGCCAATTGAATGAATGGTATAGAAGTACTCTACGGCAAGTATAGCTAGTTTTTCTTTTACATAAAGTACGTTAGAGTACAACCAGTAAAAATTTTTGCAAGTATAACCTGACAAGGCAATTTAGATGTTAAAATCTACTTGGTGCCATGGAATGAAATTCATTTGTACAGCCTAAAAATGGAAGTATTGCTTAACAGGTGGTAAATCATGTTGAAAGCATCATGTAAGGATACCTTACCCTCTCAGTAGGTACAATGGTAATAAGTAACGATGATGAGGATTGAAAAGCATTTTTTTTTCCCTTTCCAAGAGCTTGAAACAAAAAGTGAAGCCTGTTGCCTTGTATTTTTTTTTTCATGTTTTGATGAGACAAACAGCACAAAACATGCCTAAAATTTCACATAACAGGGGTTCAACATTATGAGACCGATGCTTTGTTCTAGTTTGGATTTTATAACATGGAATGGATATGGTTCTAATCACTTGAAAACTGTTACCCACCTTAAATAAACAACACAAGAATTTATTTAAAAAAAATACATACACATTTGGTACAGTTTATAATTTCTAGTTCCAAACAGAGAATTAAAAAAATTAGCAGTTCCTCAACTTTTAACAGTTAATAAATTATGCATTTTTTTTTTTTTTTTTCTATATTGGATTTATTTTTATTTTCAGGTGAATATAGTTGTCTACGTGCAGAATTAAATTTAAAACGCTCAATTGGATTCCATGTTGTTCAGAGTTACTTGCCCTCTACGCTAATTGTTTTCATTTCATGGGTTTCTTTCTGGCTTGATGTTGATGCTATTCCTGCAAGAATTACGTTAGGTGTGACAACTCTTCTTACTATTTCTTCAGAAAGCAGTGATCAGCAGGCAAATTTAGCACCAGTCTCATATGTGAAAGCCCTAGATGTGTGGATGGGTACTTGTACCACTTTTGTATTTGCTGCCCTTCTGGAATTCACATTTGTCAGTTACTTGGCACGTAGAAAATCCCCATTAATGAGAAAAGGCAGTGAAAGAAATGCAGTTCACCAGAGTATCCTACTCCTCACAGTAAGTCACTTAAACTTCTATGCTTATGCTAAAATTAAGTTGCTAGTAACATTTGTAATTTGTTTCAATACAGATTTCATTGCTAGCAATTAGTATTAATTGATCACACAGTGACAGTGCATTGCACTGCTACTTTTTGTTCATTGAAAGCCATTCTTTAGAATTATTATGTTTGTTCCAGTAGTGTGTTGGAATTTGTCAAGTGTAAACTTAGCAACTTTGTGGTTGTTTTACATACAAATTATTACTAATTTTAAAACAAAAGTTTGGATAATTTGTATGTAAAAGTAGTACTGCAATCTTTTTCTCATAAGACATCTACTTGTGTAGTATACACATTCTCTCTCTCTCTCTCTCTCTCTCTCATACACACAGCAATAATAAAAAAATAAAGCAATTGCACAGCATGTTGTTCTTAATTTACTGGAAATTGTTCATGTAATAGTAGTGTTATGACATTCTTTCATTTTATGGTCACCGGAATGAGGGAGGGCGGGGACAGTAAGGCACGGGAGTCCATTCAAAATTTTTTGAAAAGGGTAATGTCGGACTTCATTCAAGAGTTCGATAAATTTCTAGGAAATAAATGGATCCCTGGAATCATTAAACAAAAACTACATTCAAAACAATCTCACTGAACCAAAGGAATGTAGGGATATACATGAGCAATAAAAATCAAAACTTAGAACAGTGAAAATATGATCGATTATTGAATTGAAAAAATGAAAGACAGGATGCTCTTTCATTCTGCAACCGATAAAAAGAATAGCTCTAAAGAGAGGAAATCATTGACTTAAACTATTGATACATGGCACAAGTTTTGTTCGCTTGTATTTTAGCATGATTACAAATAATTGCTTTATCAGTTAATTTCATTTGGGTGAAAACTGATAATATCTGATGCCCAGAAGAGCATCTGAGAGATTCAGTTGGAAGTGTCGAAAGATAGTACAGATTCTTAATGTTAATAAGGTAACAGACATTGCTATGCATCTGAAGGGAATATATTAAGGAAATGACAGTATATTTTGACCTGATAAAACTTAAATAGAATCGAAAATTGGGGTCAGATGATCTCCATGAATGAGGATGTACCCAAACAAATTATAGAACAGAATTTAATTGGAATCAATTGGAATCAATGGCTAATTGGAATCAGATGAACCTTCTACTGAACTTTATTATTAAGACAAGATTGAAGCATTTAATTTATTTAATTCACCTTTAGAAAAATGATTTAGTTTTTTCTAAAAAAAGTTACTAAAGATAATCAGAATCAGTAATATTAGGATATGCAGATTGCGACCAGTTGGAGAAAATGCTGAAGACATTAGCATAACATTCAGAAAACTCAAAACTGCTGCTGAAAAACTAGGACTAAAACTCAAAGTATGTAGAACCAACAACCAAGAGGATTTTTTTTTTTGTGTGTGTAACTCCCACCCAGAGTAAACCTACAATATATTAGTTCCATGGGTGGGCTTTTGACAGTGTTCAGCATAATGAAAAGAATGGAGTTTTCCTCAACACACTATCAGGCTGATAGCTAACTTGTAGAGGAAGCAAGAAGCCACAGTAAGAACAGGAGGTGTTGGATTAACTGATTGGCTTCAGATTCGAATGGGAGTTAGGAAACATGGATGTTTACTTTCTCCTCACTTGTCTAGTATCTATACTGAGGACATCATGCATGCAGCATTTGATGAGCTCAAGACAGGAATTAGGATAACTGGTAGATTGATTAGTAATCTGAGGTATGCTGATGATACAATACTCCTCTATAATGACAAGGAAGAACTAGGACAAATTCTTGACAAAGTTAATGAGATCAGTAAGAATAGACTTCAGTTCAATCCTAGCAAGACAAGTATTATGGTTCTCAAAGGAAACAGTGTACCTTAATGGAGAAAGAATTGAGAAAGTTGGCAAGTTTGAGTACCTGGAATCCATTACTAATGTGAAGAATTTCTGTTCAGAAGATGTCAGAAAAAGATTAGGAATGGCTAAAACAAGTCAGAGACTTGCCTGAAATCTGGATCTGTCTCCATGGGAACAAAGTTGAGGATTTTGGATGCAGCTGTTTTTCCAATAGAGATTTATGGATGTGAGACTTGGAACGTAAAGAAGTCTGATGGGAAAAGGATAGCTGCTTTTGAGATGTGGTTGTTATAGAAGGCTGTTGAGGACAGCATATATTGAAAGGTGGACAAATGGATGGGTGCTAGAAAGCCTCAGTAAAACTTTATTGACAGAAGAAAGGTGAAATATTTTGGACACCTTGAAAGGATAGGAAGAGGTTTAAAATGTATGTGTTGTGGATGTATGGCAGTTTGATAATTTTTTTGTGTTGGGAAGTTTGTTTTGCTGTTTTGTTGAGTAATAAATAGTAAAGTTCCTGGTAAAAGAGGTAGACTGTCAACGAGATGGATGGATGGATGGTGCAGCTGGAGTGACTGATCCTCAGAGTTGAAGCCTCCAGAAAAGCACACTACAGGGTGAGGACTGGTGTGGCACATCACTGAGCATCTGTTGATGTCCAATGAACAGATGGATGGGTGGGCTAAGAATTATTTATTTTTATTAATTTTGTATATACAGTCCAGAAACCCTGCTCTAGACCAAACATGGAATTTTTTTTTTTTAAACCACTTCAGGTTTTCAATTAAGCAAGGCACTAGTCTCACACCATGCAATAAAATTTATCTCCCACTTAAAGACACTTGCAAACATCCATGCCCACAACAGGATTTGAACCCTCAGCCCAATTTCTGTAGATCGAATACACTAACCATTCAGTGACTAACAGTTTATTTATTATTATTACATCACACCTCCAGGGAGTCCAAAGACTCATCGAGGGAGGGCATCTACTCTACAACTCTTCATCTAACACCAACGCCATCTACTGCCGACTACCACCACTAGTACTTTCACAGACATCCATTCCCATGGCAGGATTTGAACCTGCAACCTTTTGGGCTGGAGAGTTGATATGTTAACCACTCGGCCAACCAGGCCGGCACTGATAACCAGATATTTAAAAATGTATGAAATGGGAAGAGATTGGCAAGACTGATATCGGTGTTGATTTAAGTGGCTGCAGTATGTCAGAAATGGAAAGAATGAATGTTTAACAGTGAGAGAGCGAGAGAAATGAGTTCTGGCATCGGAGGATCTAATTATAACTGAAAAAAATCATCCTTGCTTTCAGTTGGAGAGAGAGAGACAGACCATATGGTCTTGATTTGTGGGATGAGTAGACATGCAGAAGTGTTGATAAGGAATTTATGTGGAATTATAAGGTAGGTGATTATAATAATCTTAATTATAATCACCTACCTTTTTAATATTTATTAGCAGCAATAGCAACTTGTATACCTAGAGTGAAATAAAAGAGAACAAGATCTGGCATAAGCTGGATGACTAATGATAGCAAATGGAAATTGCAGATGAAAAGGAGGTTATAGAAAAAGTAAAGAATTTAAGACTCGGGTTAGGAAATTGACTAGCATGGTAAGGAAAGCAAAACTTAAATGAGAAGGGGATCAGCCTGGGAATTCTTCTGTTATATGGCCAGTAGGAGGAGAAATGATTGTGGCAGAATGACACTGTTAGATGAAAATGGGAGTAGAGTGAGTGATGCAGAAGACATAGTGGAGTTATTTAATTATCACATTATATTTGGATATTTTATCCTAGAAAAGAGGGTTTTACTGCTAGAGGGAAAGGGAAGGTTCAAGGTTTGGAGGTGCAAAAATGTTTGGAGTGTGCTACAAATACTAAGTATTTGTAACAATGTCAATAATGGAATGCAATTCGATGGGATTTCACATTTTAAGAGAATGTGCTAAGGAACTGATGTCCGTTGACTTGGATTTTCAATGGAAATCTGGCTATGGGAAAGATGCTCAAGAAGGGCAAGCTAGTTCCATTACATAAAGCTGGTGGTATAATGAAAGTGTCAAACTATAGGCTGGTTTGTATTTTTTCTCTATTAAGATTTTGGAGATATTAGTGAGAGATTATATACAGCAGACTTATAACCTCCTTTTCCTCTGCAATTTCCATTTGCTATCATTAGTCATCTAGTTTACACCAGATCTTGTTCTTTTTTTTCACTCTAGGTATACAAGTTGCTATTGCTGCTAATAAATATTTCTTTACTAGCTACCCACACAGTGATGACTGTCCCTTCCAATGCTTCCACCCATGGAACTGCCCCAAGCAAATTCCTTTGTCATACTTATCAGCCTTGTAATTCCACACATTTAGTCACCTCCCGGGTCAAGACCATATGATCACTCTTACCAATTGGTGGCAATGTGGTCATATTGGCTATAGACAAATTCTCTGATGCAATTACTAGATCTAGCACTCTCAAACCCCTAGTACATTCCATTACATTATCTCAGGTAATTATTCCTTAGTAACTGCATAAATTACATTTCCTTCTTCCCATTTGTCCTTTCCTCCTTCCAATGTACATTCTTATAGTTGAAGTCTCCCATAATAATTATCTGCCCTCCACTCATTGAGCTTATTTGCTGATGCATACTAAACCCTATCAATCATCCTTTACATCCCCTGGTCTAGGGTGACCCACACAAAGGGGTTTAAAATAAGTGGTTTTTCACAACTAATAATAATAATAAAATCTCCAGATTCTGTATTTCATTATAACAAAAAAAAAAAAAAACATTTTATTAAATGTTTTAACCCCTTCGTGACTTAAGGGACACCCAGCAGGAGCAAGCAACTGTTATTTTGTTCTGCTGGCCACTATCTCACACTAGATGGCCTCAAATATGCTATTTTCACTGGCCAACTGTAAATGAACTCCTACTCTGTTTAGTTGCAGTTCATCGGCTATCATCAAGAATACTCGTCCCCCATTTTCTCTCTATCCTCCCTGAAAGCACCATACCCTTCACATTCTATCCCACTAACTATATCATCTTCTGTCAGCCATGTCTCACTAATGTCCAAAACTTCTCCCCTTGTTCTGAATGCTCCTGTCATTTTAGCGCACATAAAGTGCAATAGCTCCTTAGATCCACTGCTGTGCTTATGCTAACTATCCCATTCTGGTTTACCAGTGGTACTAATAGGTATTTTCTGCACATTCTTACTCAACTACCACACTGGTATCCGTGTACTCACTCAACAGTTTCCTCCCTAAAAAAAGTTCTAAATTTCTCTGATTTTTGCACATCCGCTTTCACTTCATTCAACAACACTTTTTCCAGACTCTGAACACCAAATCCATTGAGATGCAAACCATCTTTCTTGTATAAGTCCTTTTGTCCATCAAACTTGCTCTACATCATTCCTCCTGCATAACATTCACATCAACTCATTCACTGTTATGGTCCTCTTTCTCAGCTCAACTCTCATACCGTGGCAAAAGACTATCTTAGCTCTATCGCTCTTTTCTTCTGCTACTTTCAGTAACTCTTTCACATCCTCCCTCATATCATACTTTTTCTCCTTTCAAATCATTTGTTACAAGCCAAAGCAAATTCTTTCACTTTACCCTTTTGCATTCTAATAGCCTTGCTAACATCATTAATTTTTGCACCCTGGAAGCATGATTTTGTCATTCTCTCACCAAGCACAGAATCACCACACAAGACACTCTCTCTCTCCTTAATTTTTCCTTCTTAGTCACGCATTCTTTTCTCTTTCCTTTTTCAGCTGAGCTACTTGCCAGATGTTTCTGCATTTGCTCCAGCTCATGCTTTGTCCTGTATAACTTGAGAAGCTTGTGAGAACTAGGATCCAGAGTTGGGTTGACAACAATGGTATAATCTTTGATGGACAGCATGGATTTGCTAAAGGGAGGTCATGTTTTAGTAATCTACTTACTTATTACAATAAAGTGACTGCTTCCTTGGACAGAGGAGAAGGATACACAGTATATAGTTGGCTTTTGCAAAAGCTTTTGATAGAGTACCTCATGATAAGTTGACAGTTAAACTAGAGCAGATGGGGTTAGATATTAGATTGGTGCATTGGATTGGAGACTGGCTATCTGATAGGTATCAACAAGTTGTGTATGGGGAAGCGATATCCAGGAAAAGGAAAGTCACTGGTGGAGTGCATCAGGGATCTGTTTTAGGTCCATTGCTGTTTAACTTGTATATTAATGATATAGGTGAAGATTTGGATGGAGATATTCAGGTGTTTGCAGATGATGCAAAGTTGGGACGAACCATGAAGTGTAGTGAAGATGTTGTGGCCTTGCAGGAAGACTTGAATAGATTGAGTGATTGGGCACGGAAATGGGGATGCAAGTTCAATGTTGCAAAATGTAAGGTTTTAAAATTTGGAAAACAAAGATGGGATGCCGAATTTATGCTTGGTGAGAATATATTGTTGGAGATAGAGGAAATAAGAGATCTGGGGGTGATAGTGGATAAGGATCTGAAATTTAGGGGACACATCGCCAAAATTGTGAAGACAACACAAAGGCTTCTGGGAATGATGTGGAGGACACTGACGAGTAGATGTAGGGAGATTCTTGTTCCATTGTATAAGGCTTTGATTAGGCCACACATGGACTATTGTGCCCAGATTTGGTCACCTGGTTTTCAGAAGGATGAAGAGATGTTGGAAAGGGTCCAAAGGCGACTGACTAAGGTAGTTTCTGACCTCTGGAATGTCGAGTATGAGGAAAGATTGAAAAGATGTAATTTGCAGAGTCTAGTGGAGAGAAGGAAGAGGGGTGATATGATAGAGACCTACAAGTTGGTAGGGGTTGTTATAGGATCAATAGTGGAGAAGTTCTACAGAGAATAGTGGGAGATCAGGGGAGAACCAGAGGTCATCCCTGGAAACTGTATAAAGAAGGTGTGAGTAGGGGAGTGAGAGGCAGGTTTTTTTCGTGCAGAGTTATGAGTGACTGGAATGCCTTGCCTGAGAGTGTGGTGTCTGCAAGGAGTTTGAACGTGTTTAAGACACGGTATGATGAGATGTGTGTGAGATAAAAGGACCTCTTAGATGAGTCTTTGACTCCATGAGGTCTTGCTTAATAATAATAATAACTCCACGTAACTGTGCTATCTCCCTTATTACAGCCAACATTTTCATATACGATTTCTCAACATAATCCCTTTCAGTACAGTATTTCTGTTGCATAAGTTTTTCAAATCCATCATAGAAAAACTCCTGAAGTTATTTTCATAACCATTTTCTTATCTTTGCTTTGGTCTATTTTCAAAATGGACAGTTCTGAAATGTCTTTAATTTACAAATAACCAAGTCTGAGTTGCAGAAAAGGATGTTCCACAACTTCATCTCGCATCTTTGACAGCCATCGAAGTTAATGTGCTAGTGGTTGTTTCTCAGAATGTACATGATTAATTCATTGTTTCAACTTTCTTATCTTCGCACAGCTATGTGAATTTACTGTTACCCATTTCACCAGAGTTCTGATGAATAACACTTTTGCTATCCCAAGAGACAGCATGCACTTTCTGGAAGGTTGCATTCTTAACTTTTCCATAGAATGAATATTTGAGTCATAATGATTAAACCAACTCTTATTCCCAGTCACAATTTTGTGAAGAAAAGCAGTGAAACGGCTGGAAACAAATTTTCAGTCTCTTCTGTTTTTGTTTCACTAACATGCACACTTTATTGGAGTCCAATTCTGTATTGATTGAGCTGACTTATTCACCAGTTTTCTCTCATTAACTCTTCCATTTTGTGCTCATAGAAATCATGAGTTGCTTCACAATATAGGCACTGTAATTGGTGGTGAATTTCAATATATCATAAATTCAAGTACTCTGCTTCAATAAACTTGTAGAAGACTCATCCATTTACACGTCTTGTTATCACACTGTGTATGTAATAACACAAAAAATAGCACTGTATATATCATATACCACTGTATACAAACTTTTGGAAAAACAAGATCAGATGTGTTTCAAGGCCACACACATACCTCAAGTGCTACGTGTGCACAGGCATTACCTTTGGATGCCTCTCATGTGTATATGGGACATCTAAAACTAACAGACAATGCAAGTATTACGGAAGTGAGGCGTAAACCGAGGCAGCCATTGGCTTACGCATCACTTCCATTCCTGAAAAAACAGGTGTAAACCGAATCGGCATAAAACGAATGCAATTTTAATGAGAGGTACAAAGTTATGTTCCACACGGTCAAAAAATATGCACATGAAGTATGTGTAACATTATTATATTTAAAGCTTTGATAATACATACATATATATTTGTTAAAATAAAATTATTAATAATGAAAACAAAATTATGTACAAAAAATATGAAACTTCTAAGAGATATTACATATTTCTATGTTGAAGTTCCTGGTTTCGGATCACCTGCATTTTTTTTGAAAAAGTTAACTGCTTAGATTTTCTTTTTCTTTAAGGAGTTCAGTGTAAGGTCAAATAGATGCGATTACACTCCTTTTTACATTCGTACTCTGTTCCCAACCATGGTCCATTTCGCAGAGTTCATCAGTCAGTGTATCATGCTTGCAAGGATATGCTGTAAATCAGCCATTTTTATATCTCTCAGAGGACCTTCTTTGTTTCTTTCTCCTCCTTTGGATGTTGACTTAATTGTTAGGCTAATTCTTCCAAGTCCTCATTGGAAAGTGATTTATCATGGCTCTCTCTAAGACTTCTGTCACATTTTCAGCTGTAATATCATCCAATCCCACCTCTCGCGCAAGCTTGGTAATGTCTTCAATAACATTCTCCTCTTGCTCTAATTCCTCGAAGTCATTCATAAATGCTAGAAGTTTTCATCATGCTCCTTTTAAATGCTGTGCTGACACTTCGTTCCAAGATGCCTTGATGTTGTTAATGCCCTTCAAAATATCGAATGACCCCCAATAGTCTTTAATAGTTTTTCCTGAGGTGTCCAAGACTCTTACCATTTCCATAAATGTTATAAGGTACATGAGGTAAATAAGGCCCAGCGTCTAATAAGGCCCGTTTAAAAAAAAAATCACGTTTACGGTAAGTTGTGCCAGTTTGGTTTCTTACACACACACACACACACACACGATGCAATAAGCAATGGCAAATCAGTAGTGCCATGTTGTCTAGTGACTGTATTGTCAGTTTGACCTAGACCTTTGTGGGAGGTGGTGGTGTCTTCCTTTTTAATATTGTGCTGCAATAATTCGTAAGTTTTAATTAAAAATATTGTTTTTTCAACATTCCATTTTATGATAAAAAATGTTTTAATTGATTTGAATTCATATTTTACATGAAAATAGATGTGATCTAATCTAGTTTGTGGCAGTTAATAAGGCCCAGTAAATTTGTTGATGGGCCTTATTAAACTGCTATAATTTATTTTATTTTTTGGTGATGCTCATAATAGTTATTTTCAGAGGCCTTTAGCAATAAAATGTCAGAAGTTAAGAAGAAATGGGGTCTTTGGACTAATGAAAGATTAGAAGCAGCTATGAAAGCTGTGCAAAGAAGACAACTATCACAACGTGCAGCATCAGAACGCTGTGGCGTACCTAGAAGAACATTGAGGAACCATTTAAAGACAGAGAAGACGACAAAAAGATTAGGAAGAAATACTGTGCTAACTAAAGAACAAGAGAAGAACTCAGTAGAAAGAATAGTAAAGTTTGCTTCAATCGGCATCCCTTTAACTCCAAAAGCTATATGCAGGCAAACTTTTATATTTTGCAAACAAAATGAAATTAGGAATAACTTCAATAAAGAAAGTGACCTCGCAGGAAAAGATAGGCTAAAGTTATTTTTAAAGAGAAACCCAACAATTTCTAAACGTAAAGCTCTATTTTTGAATCCTGCTCGAGCTGTAAGAACATGTCCTAATCCTCCATTTTGTGATTCTGATAACTCCGATGATGAGATTCCATTGAATCTCATGATGGCGGCAAATCTAAAAACAAAACTCTTTGAAGTCATCGTTTCAGGAGTTAATGCCAACACCAAATTATGCGGTTGTAAAGGCAACACCACGAAGAAAAGCGTTAAATTATAAGGGCCAGAGAGTGACCAAAGATATCTTTTCGAAGAAAAGGATAGTAAGAAAGAGAAGGCTGCCACTAAAAAAACAGGAAGAACCAAAAAAGAAATAAAGGAACAGAGCGTCAAAAGAGGGGTGGTATTGTCATGGATGCAGAGAAGAAAAGTTGCTGATATGAGGCAATGCACACAGTGTCTTAACTGGTACTATGAAGAGTGTATTGGTTGCACCAAGATGAATGTGGCATATTTGTATGTCCTTATGACTGTTCTTAAGCTAATAATTATGATTAAAATTAATAATTAAAAATTGTTTTTTAAATATTTAATTTTGTTCAAGGGCTTTATTAAACTTCTATGGTTTAATAAGGCCCACACAAGGTGTTTTTTTAAACACTTGGTTAAAATAAATTACTGCAAGAATTGTTCTTATGTTTTTTTTTTTTAATTAGTGATAATACAAACTTTAATATGAACACTTTTGTTTCAATTAATATAAACAATTGTCTAACTTTTTCAAATAAGGTAGGCCTTATTTGCCTCAGGTACCTTACAGAGATAATAAGCTTTGAAGATTGATATAATCCCCTGATCCATCGGTTGCAAAAGCGATGTTGTGTTTGGGGGCATGTAAACAACTTGGACATCCAATGGTATTCTTACTCGACAAGGTTTTGAGGATGTCCAGGGGCATTATCCAAGAGAAGCAATGCCTTGGCTGGCAAATCATTTCCTTTACAGAAGTGAAGCACAGTAGGACAAAAATAATTTGTGTACTAATCTATAAAACCATCTTGTTGTAACCCAAGCTTTCTTGTTCCATTTCCAGTAGACTGACAGCATGGCTTTTAGACCCTTGAAGGCACATGGTATCTGTGAATAGTACACCAACATGGGTTTAAGCTTCAAAGTTCCAGAGACATTTGCACCCAACAAAAGCGAGTATCTTTTGCAGCTTTAAAACCTGGAGCGGAATGTTCTTTACAGGAAATGAAGGTGCGTGATGGCAATTTTTTCCAGTAGAGCCCAGTCTCATCAACATTAAAAATGAGATCAGGAGGATAACTTCCTTGTTCTACACAGTCTTGAAATTCTTTAGGAAAAGCAGCTGCTGCCGCAACATCTGCAGTTGCCGCCTCACCACATAATTTGACACTATGACACTTACTTCGAGACTTAAATCTCATGAACCAACCAACCTTTGCTTCCTAAAAATGTTTCTTCGCCTCCATCTATCTTTTTAAGACCCTCAAAAATTGTTTTTGCTCTCTCAGTTATAACTGCCTGTGTCAGAGGAATGTTTTTCTGATTCAAGTCATCCACCCATAATGATAATTTTTCCATTTTTTCATGAAGTTTACCCCTGTTATAACTTACGTATTGTGCATTTGGTATTGCCGTAGATTGTTGTGCAGACTGTTTTATTCTATCTGCATTTTTCATAATTGTAGTAAAAGTCGATGGAGGTAAGTTCATACTTCTACAGACATTAACACATGTCTGCCCATCTTCCATTCTTCGAATCATCTCCATCTTCTTTTCAAGTGTGATTGATTTCACGCCTTCTTAACACAAAGTTCTGCTAACTTTTCTGCACTTCTTTTATCAGAGATGGTATGTAATTACGTACTTTATCAATTTAAATATGTATGTAAAAAAAAATTAAAAAGAACAATTAGGTAGATTCAACAGTAAAACTAGGTTTGATACATATGTCGTAGTAGTTTGGTAAACACTCAAACACTAGAGTGCCTGCTAGCATCGTTTCTCAGTCAGACCATACTACAGTAAGAAAGCACGTGCAGGCATCCGGTGTAAATTGAACCGTTGTAAATCAAGGGCTGCCTGTATTTATGGACACAAAACTTAATGGCTATTTAATTTAGTTTATACAGTTTTATAATATGTAATGAAACAGTTTAACACATTCTTCTTTGAGATTATCAATTTTCTTCAAAAAGAAAACATCTAGATAATGCAGACTTAAACAATCCAAATACTACTTTTTGATTCTTGCGTTCTACTTACAATTGTTAAGTAAATTTTTGTTCTATTTCAGAAATCAACTGGAAAAGAAAAAGAGAAAAGTGTCACAGCAACCTATCCTGTACCTCAAAAAACTCCAGCATTTACCCGTATCATTGCCAAACGCATAGATAAAATCAGTCGGGTAGCTTTTCCATTAGGATTTTTTGTATTCAATATGGTATATTGGCCTTATTATTTATGTTAGATGTGCTTCATGCAATCTTGTTGATACACATTATTAAAGCATCTAAATAAAATAATCTCACTGTGAAGTGTTGCAAATTACAAAATCTGTTGTTCAATATCTACTCTTAAGGATAAAATAAAAAAAAATCCTAAAATTTGATAATCTGGTATTTGCTATTATTTTCATTTCTTTACCATTCATTAGTAATGAGAATACATTTTCATAATTTCACAACCAATCATAACTGCTTTTCAAGAGGCAGTAAAGAATCTCTTTACCAAAATTTACTTCTGTCTGTGCATATTTAGCCCATTTATACAATCCACCTAATAAAAAAAATTATAGAAAATGTGTTTATACAGAAAACTGCTATGCTCATGTGTTCCAGGACTCAGGAGAAAATACAGGGTGTTTCAAAAGGGTGTATATGACTTTGCAGGAGAACAGAGAATAACTCGGAAAACATACAAAAGCTGAGTGAGTATCATAACATAGTGAAACATAATTTTTGGTCACATAACTTTATTACCAAATGACAACACTAAATGGTATGATACATCACACCACAACAGCAGCAGCATGGGAATGCCACGTGCTGCTGCTGATGCTGTTGTGGAAGAAGTTCAGGAAAGTTTTTCCAGACAGGCGTCTTGTCAAATTGGAATTCCACATGTGACTGTGTGGCATGTTTTATGACAGTGTCTGCATTTAAGGCCCTACAAATTTACCCTCGTACTATATTTGTAGAAAGACAGTAAGATGTGCAAGGATTTCTTTACAGAAATGATCAGTAGCTAGAACAAAATGAGGACTTTGTGGACAAAATTGTTTTCAATGAGGAGTGCATTTTTCACATCAGTGGGCAAGTAAACGACTGCAGATTTTGAGGAAGCTAAAATCCACATGCCAGCATAGAATATGCTCATGGCATCCAAAGGCTGTTTTTTATGCCATAAACAAGAAGTGTATGGACCCTTCTTTTTTTTTTTTTTTCAGTCTACCATTACTGGTGTGTACCTGGATGTGTCACGAGGGTACCTAATGCTACAATTAGACAACAGACTATGATGGACGCTTGCATTTCCAGCAAGACAGAGCAACTCCTCATTACCTGACAGATATAAGATCATTCCTCGACATCCGTTTTCCAGGCAATGGATAGGTAGAGGGGTGCCTGTAGCATGGCCACTGTGTTTCCCCAATCTTACATTAGATTTTTTTTATGGGACTTTGTGAAAGATAGAGTGTTTGTCCACCACCACTACCAGCCAAATTGGATGAGCTGCATTAAAGAATTACTGTCACCATTGCAGAAGTTAAGCCAGATATGCTCTGTCGCATGTGGTAGGAAACTGATTACAGGTGGGATGTCTGCAGAATCACTAGAGGCAGTCATATCAAACTTTAAATGTCTGTGTTGAAACTTCAAGTGTTGCACTCCATTTGCATGGTAATAAAAATTGTTCATCTATTACTATTTATCTTCTATTGTCATTCAAAGTTGTATACCCCCTTTTGAAATATCCTGGTTTGTCCAAATAAGCTAAATTTTTTAATTTGATTTTCAAACATATCCTATTCACACAGTAAGTGTTTCAGTATTTGATAGTTCTCAAATTATCATTTTTTCATGCTTGCTTTAATCAAAAAGCATTAAATTTTAACCAGTCTAAGTTTACCATCTGAAATGTTCTTGTGTTATATGCATTTACAAATCAGTATCCTATATTTAGGATGCAAGTTATTTGCACAGAAAAATGTCTGAGGGAAAGATAAAGAGACAAGTGAAGAGAAGATGCATGAAGAGTATAAAGACACAGGCCAGAAGAGTGACTAGTACGGTAAGGAAGACAAAACTGGAATATGAGAGGAGATTAGTCCTAAGATCCAAAGAAAATCCTAGGGAATTTTTTTAGATATGTGGCCAGTAGGAGGAGAAATGACTGTGGAAGAATAATATTGTAGATAAAAATTGGAATAGAGTGACTGATGCAGAGTACATAGTAGAATTGTTCAATGAACATTTTATTGGAGAATTTCATCTTGGAGAAGTCAGTTTTAATGCTAGAGGGATAGGGCAGGTTTGAGGTTTAGAGGCACAGGAGGAGAGTGTATTTCAAATACTGAGTACTCTGGATGTCAGTAAAGCTGTGGGACTGGATGGAATTTCACCACGAGTTTCGAGAGAATGTGCCAGGGAACTGACAGTGCCTTTGACCTGGCTTTTCAATGAAAATCTGGCTGCGGGAAAGGTGCTGCCCATGGAATGGAAGGAAGGTAAGATAGTACCATTGCATAAGGGCGATAGCAGACTGGAAGTGTCTAATTATAGGCCAGTGTGTGTGTCATCAGTAGTTAGTAAGATCTTGGAGAAAGTAGTGGACCATATACAGCATTGGGCAGATGAGGGTAATGCTATCTGTGAGAGTCAACATGGATTTGTGAAGGAGGCACTCTTGTTTTAGCAATATGCTAGCCTTTTATGATAAAGTTACAAGAGCATTAGATGAAGGGAAAGGCATATACTGCCATTTTCTTAGACTTAGCGAAGGCATTTGACAGGGTACCACATGATAAGCTGATATTTAAGTTGCAGCATATGGGTTTGGATGTCAGATTGGGTCTGGAGTCAGAATTGTCTGTCCGATAGGTATCAGAGTTGTGTATGGTGGGGCAGTTTCAAAGAAGCAGAGGGTTAGAAGGGGGGTCTCACAGGGCTCAGTACTGGGACCTATATTGTCTAACCTTTATATCAATGACATTGTCAGTGGATTGCAAGGGGATATTCAGTTGT
Organism: Typopeltis vanoorti; assembly: GCF_054136105.1. Taxonomy (NCBI): domain Eukaryota; kingdom Metazoa; phylum Arthropoda; class Arachnida; order Uropygi; family Thelyphonidae; genus Typopeltis; species Typopeltis vanoorti. The sequence goes on from NC_143561.1 coordinate 77,381,723, forward strand.
TTGCAGATGATATGAAGCTGGGAAGGATTATTAGTAATAGTGCAGATGTGGTAGCCCTGCAAGAGGATCTGAATAAGCTAGATAGATGGGCAAATGAATGGGGCTTCAGCTTAATGCAGCAAAAATGTAAGGTCTTGAGGTCTGGGACACAGGGAGGAGTTAAACTGGAGGAAGTAGGGGGAGACAAGAGATCTGGGGTTGATTATTGATAGAAACCTGAAATTTAAGGGACATATTGCAAAGGTAGTGAAGGTAACACAGAGAATTGCTGCAATAATGAGAAGGACACGGACCTGCAGAGAGAAAATGGTTATCATTCCATTGTATAAGACTCTGATCAGACGACACTTAGACTATTGTTCTCAGATCTGGTCCCCAAGATTTGAAGGGGATAAATTAACTGTGGAAAGGGTACAAAGGCAGATAACAAAGATGGTGTCAGGACTGTACAATGTTAGTTAAGAGGATCGACTGAAGGAGTGCAGACTGCAGAGTTTGGTGGATAGAAGGAGAGGTGATATGATTGAGACTCTTAAACTGTTGAGAGGTGGTTACAGGGTTGACAGTGGGGAGTTCTTTTGCTTGGTTGAACAGCGGGAAACAGTGATGAACTAACTTTTTATGACTAAAAGAATATACAGTGAGCATGCATTACTGTTTTCAGTGCATCATTATTGAATGATGGCAGCTAGCTTGCTGCACCACCTTACAGAACTCATAGCAAGTACTAACTAGTAATATACTGTCATCTTCTTTGACAACAACTGCTTGAACAGAAACTGATTATTTTATTCATTTTTTTTTAACATAAATATTTTCTTAGCTGGTTGCTCCCTACCTTTTCTGTGGTGTTACTCTTGATATTTTCTCAACTTTCATTTCATATCTCAAGCAGAAATTTCACAAAAAACAGTGGGGAGTTCTTTTGCTTGGTTGAACAGCGGGAAGCAGTGATGAACTAACTTTTTATGACTAAAAGAATATACAGTGAGCATGCATTACTGTTTTCAGTGCATCATTATTGAATGATGGCAGCTAGCTTGCTGCACCACCTTACAGAACTCATAGCAAGTACTAACTAGTAATATACTGTCATCTTCTTTGACAGAAACTGGTTATTTATTTTATTCGTTTTTTTTTTAACAAATATTTTCTTATCTGGTTGCTCCCTACCTTTTCTGTGGTGTTACTCTTGATATTTTCCCCTCAACTTTCATTTCATATCTCAAGCAGAAATTCATTTAAAGAAACATGTTTCTTTAAATTTTCTAGTGCCAAAACATTCTAATATCCACATTTCTTATTCTATCTTGCCTTGTTTTTGCAACATTGTACCAAAAACTTTCATTTCCTTTGCTTGCATTTTACTTATGTACCTTTTTGTTAGTCTACATGTCTCTACTGTATAAGATGAAATTAATCAACAGAGAAACATGTACCTTTAGTTTACCATAGTGATTGCACTACTTGTGCATCAAATCTCTTAGGATTATATGGTGATCAGCATTCACTGTGTACAAATTATGGAAACAAAAACACGTTAGAACAATTATAACTAACAAAAATAATCCTCAATGTTTCAACCTCTATATCAACGTCATCATCAGGAACACATACGTATAAACTAAAACATAAGCTGAATAACAATGCACATAAGTAAGATACAGCATACCTGCTTTGTTAACCATTTACTCAAGCCTGACCTCTCAAAGGGAAAGAGGAGAAAATTTAAATTTAAAAAAAAAAATTTAAATAAGTTTATAATAAAATAAAAGTGATAAAAAAAATTGAAAGTGGAGCTACATTAATTTGTTAACTTCTGTTCTGTCCATCCACTGATCAGGTTTTTTTTTTGTCGGCAGTCTGCCAACTTGTTCTTCAGATATTCTATATCTGAATATATATATATATATATATATATATATATATATATAACTATCAGTCTGAAAGAAACAAACAGAAAATCACCTGGAGAAGATAAACTAGGTTCAGAACTATATAAATATACAGGAACAAGATTCAAAGAAAGACTCTTATTATTTTTAAATAAAATTTATTCAACTGGTATCCTCCCAATAGAATGGAAAAAAGCAATTGTGATTCCTACCTTTAAAAAAGGTAATAGAGATGACCCTAAAAACTATAGAGGTATCAGTATACTAAATTCCTGTTACAAAATATATAGCAGAATCTTAAATAGCAAACTAATAAAATATTCCGAAAACTTTATTTTAGAAGTATAGAATGGATTTAGAAAAGCACGATCATGTATAGACCTGGCCTTTTGCCTAAAATTGATAATAGAGAAAAGAAGAGAATACAATTTAGAAACACATATTGCATATATTGACTTTGAAAAAGCATTTGACCAAGTTAAAAGAAACATATTATTTAACATATTAAAAGAAAGACAAATACCAAATAATATCCTAAAAGCTATCACAAGTATATATGAAAATAGTCAAATACAAATAAGATTAAATCACGAGCTATCACATACGAGAGAGATAAACCAAGGGGTTGACAGGGATGTTCACTCTCAGCAACTCTTTTTAATATCTACTTAAATGAAATAATAATAAAATGGAATAAAAATTTACATCAAGGAATTAAACTTTCTTCTACAGTAAACCTAAACACTCTCCTCTTTGCCGACAACCAAATAATAATTACAAATTCTGAAGATAAACTACAGAAAGCTATTTTAGATCTAAATGAGATAGCCAAAGATTATGGTATGATAATATCAACAGAAAAATCAAAAACTATGGCCTTTAAAGGACAAGATCCAGCAAGAACTAAAACAGTAATAGATAACAAGATCTTAGAACAGGTGAATTCATTTAACTACCTAGGATGTACGATCACAAATAAAAACGATATAAACGTAAAAATTGCAAAATATTTAAAAATAACAGATGTAATTAACTCTATATTTAAACCAAACCTAGTTCAAAAAAAACAAACCAGACTAAAAGTATACAATACATTAGCCTTACCAGTCTTAAAATATGGAAACGAAATCTGGACAATAAAACAAAAAGACAAACAAAGATTAACAACAGCAGAAATGAAGTTTATGAGAAAAACTGCAAAGTATACCCTATTTGATCACAAAAGAAGTGAAGAAATTATGAAAGAATTAAACCAAGACTCAGTAATAGAAAAAATTAAAAAATATAAACATAAATGGATGGAACATGTTCAAAGAATGAAAACAGAAAGATTACCAAAACAAGCCTTAAAGTACAAGCCATTAGGAAAAAGAAAACCAGGACATCCTCTTAAATGATGACTTCTAAGCCCGGAACAGGCGATGCAAGGCCTAAATCCTTGATACACATGATGATGATACATAACTATAATGGATTGCAGATGGATCTTCAGGACTCTTGGAATTGCTAATCCATAATTTTTTGTTGAGATTGGTATGATGAATCAGCAGTCTAGTATGTATGCAAGTATGACATTTCTGTGACAATCAGATCCTTTGATGATATGACCAAATCCAAAACTTTCATCCACATGGTCCATCCTCCACATGCTGCCTAAGACAGTTTAAATTAAAGATGCCAAAAAATTATATTCTTGGTTTCATCCTTTATCCAAGTGTAAGCAAACAAAGTTTGCATGTGAAGTATCTTCACAACTAGATTACTTGTATATATAGAGGGGATAATGACTTAGTATCACATAATGCAGGGCACACATCCTTACAGACATGTATAATGCTTTGCATTATGGGAAGGGTCATTACCTAGACCGGTTTCAACCTTTACAAGTGATCTACAAGATTGCTCTAAATCTCACTTAGTGACCCTCGAGGATCACTACTATACTCATCACTCCTGATATGAATTACTCCAGGGGTCAAATCTCTGTGGCTCCACAGAGCAGAATCTCTCTACTCTCCAGGAAGCAAGCAAACCCAACATTATTAAATGTCATCACAGGAAGCCAGACCCAGAAGAGTTACCAAAGCTGAAGTAATGCAGAAGTCATATAATTCCAATATACAACTAGTCAAAAGGTGTTACACCTTATTACTAAAATACTCTGGATTGGAGATAGCTGTTGAAAGTTTTTCACTTGGTTATACTATAAATTACAAATGCCAAGAATATAATTTCTTGGCCTCTTTAATTTATAGTAAAACCAAGTGAAAATGTTCAACAATGCCTAAGACAGTTGTTTCTCAAGCAATCCAAAAATTCAGTTCCTTTATTACTGCATGCAGTATCCTCTGCCCAGTTTATATTGCTATAGTTGAAATTTCCCCATAATTATCATTTGCTATGCACTTGCCAAACTAATTTGCCTAAAAATTTCCTGCTCATCACCATCTATATTCCTTGGTCTATAGCAACACCCCACTAAATATCTTATCTTATAACCATCTACAGGGTGTTCGGGATAAATTTGACAGTTTCGTAAGGAAAAAGAAAATCTTCTTTGTATCTATTAAATTTAATGAATTGACAAAAAAACATTACAGGCAGAGTTAATTACAATACTATCAACAAGATTTACTCAAAATAACCACCATTAGCATCGATCACAGCTTCAATTCTGCTTCGGAACCTCGAACAAGCTGATGCTACAGTCTCCCTGGGAAGGGCCGCAAAAACTGTTTTAATTTTATCCATTAACTGGGCTTTTGTATTACTGGAAGTGTGATTGGTGTCTTTTTCAACTGCGCCCCATACAAAATAATCCATGGGGTTAAGGTCTGGGGAGTTTGGAGGCCAAACATTTGGACTGGTGAAGTCGTAGAAATTTTCAGACAACCATTTTTGACTTTTCCCAGAGGTGTGGCAAGGGGCCGAATCCTGCTGCCATACATACGGCCTACCATTGGCTACCCTTGTTATCCAGGGCTTGACTACAGTTAGCAACTCCACGAACAAAGCCCGAATTCCAATGCCAGGGTTCTTCAACACCTGTTCCTGCAGATTTGCGAGGAATTCTGCTGTACGAAAGCAATCAGATCGTCTGCTAGGGATCTTTCTTCTTGCTACATCCTCGTAGTCACCATTGCAAGTCTCTAGTTCATGCCTGATTGTTTTTACTGTATTCAGGGAGCATTGGGCAGCAGTCGTAATATCCTTATTTTGATGGCGGGCACGAATCATCATGATACAAGTTATTCTCTTCCATGATTCAGGTGGGTTCCAGCTATCCATCCTTTCTGACATCTTGTATATGAATGAAGAAGGGTCCAAACTTTTAAATGAAGAGAAGTGTGTGTTAATACATGTAACTTACGGAAAAATATAATTAATTATAAATATGTCAAATTTATCCCGAACACCCTGTATATTACACCATATACTCTCAAAGCCATTAGTGTTATTTCTCCTGTGATTCTTCAACCCTGAGAGGGCACAATTCATCTCTCATCATGAGTAAAACTCCACCACCCTATTTATCTTCCCTACCCTGCTGAAATATGCTAATATTCTCAAATTTCTATCCTGTTAGACATCCTTCTTGGTTAACCAAATTTCACTGATACCAACGATCTTCGAAGAGATTGAGTCATTCAGTGGCATGAATTCATTCCCTTTATTCCTAATGCTCCTATCATTTGTATACAGAAAAACCAGTGCATTGCCAGGGCTTAACAAATACACTCACACTTGGTGATTAGATTTTACTAGCTGGTGGTTAGCTGTAGAACTCCTATCAACTTACTGAATGTATCATTAAAAAAAAATGAGGATCTTGGGCAAGTAAATTTTTTGTGTAGCGAGTATGGTTTTGCATAATTTCTCGAACCCTGTTTATAGCCATTATTACTCTCCTCATACTTCACCTGGCTCTGCAGTATAGTGTACACTCTCTAAATGAGAATAAATCTTTCTGAGCAAAAAAAAAAATTTTTTTTCGCATAATAATATAATAAACACTTATAAATTATTATATATTTCCACTTATAATTAACATCATATCTACAAAAGCAGTATGTAATATCTACATTTAATTATATGAATATTTAGATGAATGAAATCAAATTAAACTCTTAATTTATATTCCTCCGATCTCTTTCATCTTGTAAAGTACCAACATCTTTATTTAATCATTGAGCATAATTTTTTTACAGTTTTTTTACACTTTAATTACATATTTGGAATTAAAAAGTCTTTTACAAATGTTTCATCTTGTTGGCTTAAGGAATAACGTATTTCAGACATTAAATATGGAACTCTCTCATGCTGCAGCAAATTCTTCCAAATGTGTGCATCTATCTGTTAAATAAAAAGTGACATTTAAAAATAATATTCAGCCTTAAAGCTATGAGATGTTTTTTTTTTTATAAAATGATTAAAATGCACTGGATCAAATCAAGTCTGAATTTTTAAATTTTCTCATTAAATTCTTTCCAGAATATAATAAACTATAGAACTTATTTGGTCACTTGATCATATTCTGAAGCAGAGCAGTATGCACTAGTGACCAAAATTGTGGAAACCTTTTGGAAAATGTGTATTTCTGAGGTTTGATGGCTCATAACACCACTTTTTTTTGGAGTAATACCATAAAATTATATATCAATGGAAAGATAATTTAATCAAGAATGTAATGCAATAACTTTTATGAAGGATTTTTTATTAGAACAGCAGTTATAAAGAAAAAAAGTGAAACACATAGAAAAAATGAGATATACACAAATTCTCACAATGTGAGTTAATACTTAGTTGGGTAACTTTTAGCGTTAATTTCGGCCTTATAACACCTTCCCATGGAATGGAATGAATAAGTTTTTTAGTTCTGCAGCTGTTATATAATGTGAAACCAAGATTGAGTTATTGCTTCTATTAATTGGATTTTATTGGTTGGTTGCTTCTGACTAACAAGTTTCTTTAGTCGGCTCCATAGATTTTTGATTGGATTAAGGTCTGGGCTGTTCCCAGGCCATTCCAGCAGAGGAATATGATTATCTTGAAACAACTTTTTGCACACAGCAGCAACATGACATGGAGCTGAATCCTGTAGAAATATAAATGCTTCGTTATCTTGGAAAAGATCACGTGCGTAAGGCTTCAGTTCGTGCTCAAGTATTTCATTTATGTATTTTGGGGCATTTATATTCCCATTAATCATGCAAATTCTGCCCACACCTTTTGATGTCATACAACTCCAGATCATAACACTAAGTGGGTGTTTCATGGTATGTGTAATGTAATCAGGATGTAAATCTTCTCCGATTCTTCTCCTTATGTATTTTATGCCATCACTACCAAACAGGGAGATTTTGGTCTCATCACTCCAAATAACACTGTCCCATTGTTCCGCTGTCCAGTTAACATAGGTTTTAGCCCAGTTTAATCTTCTCATCCTTTGTTTGAGACATAAAAATAGCTTTTTTTTTGTGGAATTCTAGCATTTAGACCAAATTCCTGCAGTCTGCACCGAACAGTCCTTGCATTCGACATTTCATCTTGTATACACCCAGATGATTTTCTTCTGTCACATAAGCACAGTCTCTCAATTCTTCTATCATCACTTGCTGTTATGCACCTTTTCCTGCCTTTACCAATCTGGTTTTTGTAGTGATTGAGTCTCTTTATATTGAAAAATTTAGAAATGCCACCTTTGGTTAAGTTTCCACCAATTTTTCTTCTAATTTCTTCCTAACTGTAGCCTTGTTCACTTAATAGTACTATTTTGTTGTTGACTGGTCACCCAGAAACTGAGTGACCAGTCAACTCTTTGCATCATTTCTTTAATTTTATTACATTTTACAAGCTTACACCAAAAAAAAAAAAAAGTGGTTATGAGCCATCAAACCTCAAAAATACACTTTTTTCCAAAAGGTTTCCACAATTTTGGCCACTAGTGTATGTTGGGTAGAAACAGAAGTAGGTTACCTATCCTTCTGGATGGCAAGAGTGATAAAATCAGTGATGCCATTCCATAGCTCTAGTTAGGTGGGCTACTGCCAGTCCTCTCCAAAGCTGATTCATCATTGTGGGAGAAAACACAACCCACGCCCCCTTCCATTAAAACCATGAATATGCTACATAGAAGAATGAGCCCACAATATCCTGCATTGCTGGGCTTTACAATCCTTGGAGAACCTAGTTTAGTAGAGAAACGAAGCTATTGGACTGGACATGCTACTCGAAAGCAAAATAATAAAAGCAAGGGCAAGAAAACTAATTTCATGATCGCTAGAACATAAGAACATTAACAGATGATGAAAAGGGGTAGAGGAATTGGAATACGAAACAAATGGAATGGGATATAATAGGCCTAAGTGAAAAGAAAATCAGAAGAATGAATAACACGAAAATCAGGAAATATGCTTTACTGGAAAAGACCAGAAGATGTCAAAGAGAGAGAGAGAGGTAGGTTTCTTTATAAACAAAATTATGCAAACAAGGTTACTAAATATGCAGAAATGTCATATTGGATAGCACATATCATATCAAACATCAGAACAGAAAGCCATTAAAATAGTACAAATACATATGCACCAACCAGCAGCTATGAAGATAAAGAAGTTGAAGAATTCTATGATATATAGTGTCCAATACAATACAGCAGGATCCTACAGCCTACACTATAGTACTGGTAGATTTTAATGCATGACTAGGAAAAAATAAAAATGAACTTGAAAAGTGTACAAGAAAAAATGGAATAAGAGAGTGAAATGAAAGAGAAAATATGATGATAAACTTCATGATGAGGAACAAGTTGAATGGTATAAACATATTTTACAAGAATAGTCCAAATGGACAAACAAAAAGGTGAAATACATAGTGAAGAATTTATGAAGACAAAAACACACGTGTGTTGCAGTAATTACTTTACTTATAATTAAGAAAATAACACTCAAAGCTTTGATCTCTGTATTGAGATCATCATCATCAGGAAAACATACATATGCACAGGACACAAGCTACATGACACTACACAAAAGTAAGATAAATCTAAATGTTTTGTTAATCATTTACCTTAGCCTGACCTCTGATGGAAAAAAATTAAAATAAAAGTATTATATATAGCAGGGGTGCTCAACCCGTCGATCGCGGAGCGATTTTTGGTCAATCTCTTGTGTATTCCTCCTTACAAATTTAATTAAAACTGAAAACATAATATTTTATTTATCATTATTTCTTATTATTTTTAATTCACTTTAAGTGTATTGCTATTGTTTATTTATTTTTCATTAAAATTGTCAAATCAGTAATGTTCTTATAAGTCCAGGTAAATGAATTAATTTGGATCAGTGGAAGTCAAACAGCGAGCTGAGTGAATACAATTATAAGCAAAGTGTAAAAACTCGATTGTAGCTTAAATATTCCAAAGCACATTACATTGATTTTTTACTTAGGTTAAGTCCCATGTGAATATTGTAAAAAAAATATACTTTGTTTGTCTTGGTATAGTTTGTATTAGATGTTTTTATAAATAACTCTTTTGAGGCCAACTGTATATACTGCTTTAATAAAAATATGTTAGAGTGTTAAAAACAAAGGCAATGTTTTTGTTGCCGAAGCTGTACATGGTGGCATTAGAAAGATTGTTATTGAAACTTGTATGTATGAGAAAGGCTTGTAGGCACTAAGTGTAAACATATCCGAAGTCAGTCAGAAAGAGTTCAAACAACTTTCCGATTGGTAACTTACAATCAAAAGAAAGCGAAGGAGAACAAAAGGCGTGCTGAACTTGAAACTTAGGATGAAAGACTCATACCGATTCTTTGGGGGTTGCCAAACTTCATGCGAGGAGGACTAATAAAAAGGGACTGAAGCAAGCAGAAGGGGTCCTGGTTCCAGAATTGCTGTCAGAGAGGAGGCCGCCTGGTCCAGAGTCACCGTCAGAGAGACTGCCCGGATCCATGTTGCTTGAGAGAGGAGTTTCCCACTTCCAGAAAGGAGCTTCTTGGTTCGAGATGCCGCTAGAGAGAGAGAGAGAGAGACTACTTCTAGGCCACAGACAAGGTTTCAAATTGCCAAAAGCAAGAGTTCCAATTGCCGGAGAAAAGTTTCCAGGCCAGGTTAATGTCAGACACTCACCAGTGTGTTGTGTTTTCATTACAATTTGATGAATCAAACGACTTCACTGATATTGCTCAGTTAATGGTATTTATTTGCATGGTATTTCAAGATTATTTAAGTAAAGAAGAACTTTTGAAAATTATACCATTATTGGGAAGGACTAGGAGAGAAGACATTTTTTCGGCATTTGATGAATTTGTGAAACAACACAAACTTCCACTTTTTAAACTTGTGTCTATTACTACTGATGGTGCTCCTGCAATGATAGGTAATAAATCAGGCTTCATTTCATTATGTAAAAACTATGACAAATATCCAGATTTTTTAACGTACCACTGTATTATTCACCAACAAGTACTGTGTAATAAAAGATTAAACACAAAAGATATTTTGGATATTATATTTAAAATTGTAAATTCTGTTCGAAGAAAATCCCTGCGATGGCGATTATTTAAATTACAGGCAGATGATGATAGGGAACTTCTGTTGTACAATAATGTTCGCTGGCTCAGCAGAAGTCAATTTTTAGAAAGATTTCTTGTATTAACGATATAAAAATTTTTCTTGATGAAAAAGGAGATATTTATCCACAATTGAGTGATAAAAGATGGTTGTTACACTTAATAATTTTTAGTAGATTTCTATATGAAATTAAGCAATTTAAATTTACAGTTACAAGGTAGAGATAAAAATTTAACTGACATGTATTTTTAAGTTCAATAAAAACTTTCCAACAATACTTACTTTTATTAAAGAAAAATATAAATGACTGCGAATTTAGACATCTCCCATATTTATTAAAATTTTTTGAACAAAATCAAGAAATGCTTCGCTATGATTTAAAAGAATTTATTCGTGAAATAGAATTAGTTGAGGAAGAAATAAATTCAAGATTTAAAGATTTTAATAAAACTGAAATGATTGTATCTTTTATCAATAATCCATTTCAAGAAAACTTGAATATCACAGAAATTTCAAATAAAATTAGTGGGCTGTTTGATATAAACCAAGCTGAAGTAGAACTTGAGATAATAAATATTCAGAATAGTTTACATTTAAAATCAATAAACAATGAAGTCATTTGGAAGTATGCACATGAAAAATTCCCAATATTAACTGATATTGCACGAAAAATTCTGTCATGTTTTGGATCGACATACTTGTCAGAATCCGATTTTTCAAATATGAGCATCACAAAAAATCAATTAAGAAACCAAATTACAAATGATCATTTGGATGATTGTCTGTGATTGACCACTTCTTCATATCACCTTGACTATGAAAATATTGCGATATCCAAACAATGTGAAATTTCACATTAACTTTTTTTCTTTTTTTTTTTTAATCAACCAGCATTTCCTGTAACTTGTGAGTTCGTAATCAATTTGTTGTTTTTCCAAAATAGAGAAATATATATTTTATTCCAATATATTTGTTTTTTTTTTTGTTGTATTAAAATATTTGTTGTATTAAAATAATTAAAAGTGATAAATAAATTTTTGAATACACAAATGAAGTTTTCAGTTATGTATTTTTTTTAGTTGCTTATTTGTGCGTAATCAGATATCAGGTTGGGGGAAATGTGATCTATATAAGACAGTAGATCGCCAAATAACTTTTTATAGAAAAGTAGCTCACATAGTAAAAAACAGTTGAACACCACTGATATATAGCATCCAGAACAACCTCAAATATAAGAAAACCTTAATATGAGAGGACTATATTATTATTTGTATATTATTATATTGATATGCATACAAAGTTTATTTTATTTTGTCAATTAATTTATATTTTTATATATATTTTATCAAGTAATATTTTTATTTTTATTTAAATTTTTTTTCCCCAATAGAGGTCAGACAAAGGTAAACAATTAACAAGACATTTAGATTTATCTTACTTTTATGTAGTATCATGCAGCTTGTGTCCTGAGCATATGTATGTTTTCCTGATGATGACCTCAATACAGAGGTCGAAACGTCAAGTGTTATTTTCTTAATTATAAGTAAAGTAATTACTCCAACACGTGTTTTTGTCTACATAAATTCTTTACAATGAATGCTAACCACCATGTAACCTTAAAAAAAAGTGAAATAGATAATATTTTATCATTTCATATAAGAATACTGAAAGATGTCTCAGTCATCAATCAAACAGGCAAGGAAGTAATCACATGTACAGATGGTACAGAATAGTTAAAGGAAATTTTTTCTTCTATAAAAATAGAAGAAAAAATTTACAAGATGAAACAAATAAAATAAAATATGTAAATATAAATAATCATACAGTAGTAGCCAACAAAAAATTATATCAAGAAGAAATTGCAAGGAAAAAATAACACGAATGACAATGAAAATACACAAATGTATAATATATAGGAAAATCTTAATCATTATAAAATTGCAAAAAATAAAAAATAAAAGGGTTAAAAATAAAATCTCTTGGAGAAAACAAAAAATCTGCTAGAGAAAAGAAGACAACAAACTGGCGAAGGAAAAAGAAATACAGTAGTTGCAGAAATAAATAAAGCAATCCTCGTTCGTTCAGTATCCAGGTAGATACCTAACAGGGTGCACCACAAGAAGGTGAGGATTGGACATTAGGTCAGAAGCCCTGGTTGGTTCTCCATATTCCTTAAAAACCTATGACGAGGTCTCCTTATCAGTTATACAGCCTTGAAGCTTAAGCATCACTAAATAAATTTAGTTAGTATTTATTATCTACAGATTGTGTGTGTGTTTATTCCACTAAACATCAACAGGAGGGGTACTTAAGGATCAAAGCTGTATAACTGAGAGGAGACCTCCACATAGCCTTTAAAGGAATGCAGAGAACTGACAGGGCTTCTGACCTAATGTCCAATCCTCACCTTCTCGTGGTGCACCCTGTTGGGTATCTACCTGGATACTGAACAAACGAGGATGGGCTGGCAATTTGGGATTTAGCAGACAAAAATTGTATTCTTTTTGGTTAAAATAAAAAAAAAAAATGATGGTACAACATGACAAAATTTCATGCCAGCTGGGGCGTTGCCTGGTTAAACAAAGACCCCGTTCTTTTTGCCAGTGAACCATGGCGAACAGTGAAAAGTCAGCTACTGGAACAAATCTGAAAACACACCCCAACTCAATATCACTGGAGTTAAAGATTGGTACTATCAACATAAGAAAGCCTGAATGGCATGGAAATGTGGCCAGCTGAGGAATTAGATAAGTACCAGATCAACATAATAGGGGTGACTGGAACAAAAAAGACAAAAACTGTTGAGATATTTCTGAGCAATAAATACAAAATGTAATATTCAGGCAATGACAATCAAGGAAAAGAAGGAGTAGCTATAGTATTCAACACAAAATACGAGGCTAATCTTCTTGAATGGTAGGCAGTCTCAAGTAGAGTGATGTGGGCAAATATGAGAATGGGGAACTGAACAATGATAAGTAATTGTGCCTATGGTCCCACAGAAAATTCTACTAAGGTAGAAGTGAGAAATTTTTTGATGCTTTAGAAAAAGCAACTGACACAATGAAAAAGGATAAGTTGGTCCTTGTTAGGGATCTGAATAGCAGAGTAGGAAATGATTGTCAGACATACAAAAATATTTTGAGAAAATCTGGAGAAAAGAGCAAAGCTAATAATAATGGCAAATACCTGTTGGATTTCTGCTCAGGACATGGACTGGTTATTACTAACACCATGTTCCAACATAAAAATGTGCAAAAATTCACATGGAGAGAAGAGGCAAGGAATAAGAAAAGTCTCATTGACTATGTAATTGTTGATAGTGATGTTTCTCTATACACTGTAGTGTCCTGCACCTCAGTGCAGGACACCACAGTGTATAGAGGATTTGAAATTGGAAGCGATCACTATTTAGTCTTGAGCAGGATAAAACTGAATTTCATATTGAAAAGAATAACATGTAAGAAAGTTTAAAACGAATAAAAGTTGAGCAGCTCTCAGGTGTGAAATGTAGACTAACATACACAAAGATTTAATAAAAATACAGAAAGAGTTTGAGAACAGGAACCAAACCTTGGAGATTCAGTGGCAAGCCTCAGAGAAAACCCTGATTGATTCAGCCAGAGAGATATGTGGTGAGGTTGTCTGCAAGGATAGAAAAATCAGAACTCCATGGTGGACACAGGAAGTTAAAGAGGCAATGAAGGAAAAGAAGAAAGCATATCAAAAGTACTTGGCAAATAAGTCAGCTTGTGCTCTTAGAGAATACAGAGACAAATGTACGAAAGCGAAACACTGTGTAAAACTAGCTAAACGAAAGTCATGGGAGGACTTTGGCAAGAACATAGAAAATAAATATCAAGAAGGTGGTAAGATATTCTGGAGGTTGTTGAAGAAGCTTAGAAATGGAGGAAAGAGTGCTGTAAAAGGAGTTAGAGATGATAAAGGTGACATGAAAATGGGAGAAAAAGATATCCTTGAAGTATGGAGTAATTACTTTGAAAAACTGCTAAATGAAACAAGAACTGATGACAGCACAGTGGTAAAAAACACTGACCAGGCATGCAGTCAGGAATACATATCCATACTTGAAGTAGAAAAAGCCATCAAAGGCTTGAAATGTGGAAAGGCAGCAGGAGTAGATGATATTCAACCATAAATTCTGAAGTATGGTGGTATAAAAGTGTTACGGTGGCTGCACTGCATAGTTCAGAATGCCTGGACAGAGGGATGAATTCCTGATGTTTGGGGTAGAGCTCTAATAGTGCCTATATATAAAAAGGGAAATAAAACTGAATGTGAGAATTACAGAGGTATTTCCCTACTGAGTGTTCCTGGCAAGATCTATGCAAGTATACTTGAGAAACGGTTGAGAAGCATTGTGGAAGAAAAGCTTGGTGAAGAACAAGCTGGATTCAGGCCAAATGAAGGATGTCAGGATCAGATCTTTACTTTACGACAAATAGTCGAGAAAGTATGGGAATATAACAAAGATCTGTATTTAATTTTTGTCGATGTGGAAAAGGCATATGACAAGGATGTTAAGAGAGAAGCTATTCAATACTCTACAGTTATATGGTGTCAATGGGACATTATATCAATTATATCATTTATATAAATGATATTATTAAGTTGGCAGTTAGAATTGAAGGATGTACAGGAAGATGGTTTAATGTTAAATCTGGTGTGAGACAAGGATGTACATTATCCCCTCTGTTATTCATTATCTATATGGATCACATTATGAAGGAAAGTGGTATTAAACATGATATCAGAATTGGAGATGTTAATGTCAGCTCTTTGCTTTATGCAGACAATGTTATACTTCTGAATAAATCCGCTACAAGTTTGCAAGATTCCTTGACTAAATTGAATAACTGTTCTAATAGATATGGTATGAAGGTCAGCATTAAAAAGACAAAGACAATGAAAATAGGTAGAATTGTTGAAAATGTCAACTGTGTTGTGAACGGGGAACCTGTGGAACAAGTAAAACATTTCAGTTACTTAGGCACGATTTTTACTGAAGATGGTAAATCAAATATGAAAATAGACAACAGAATCAACAAAGCTGGCATGGTAGGAAGTCAACTGAATAAATTCATATGGAATAAGAGAGAAATTAGTCAGAACTCTAAATTAGCTGTATACAAGACAGTGTTCAAACCAGTTTTAACTTATGGATCTGAGAGCTGGGTCAGAAGTAAAACAGTTGACCAAAGACTAGAGATCGCAGATATGAGAGTCCTGAGAAAGATTAGAGGCATGAACAGATGGCATCAATGGCAATATCATATAAAAAACGAGGATATTAGGAAAGAACTTGACATTGTTGGCATCCAGGAATACATTAGCAGAGCTAATCTCAGGTGGTATGGTCACTTGAATAGAATGGACGAGGAAAGATTAGCAAAACAAGTGTTCTCTGCCAGGTTGGCAGGAAAAAGACTCAGAGGAAGACCAAGATCCGATGTACAGCATATATTCTTAATGTTCGGAGTATTTCTTTCTGAACATATTAATTCTTAATCAATGCTTTAATTTTAATTAATATACATCTAATTAATACAACTTAAATTTAGAACAGTTCAGTGACAAACAGCATCCAGGGAAATAAAAGGGATATATATCAAATGACTATTCATAAATATGAATGCTGATCACTGTGTAACCTCAAAAGAAAGAGTCAAAATATAGGTGGATTGATACGGTAAAATGTGCCTTAGACGATAGAAATATAAGATCTGATAATGATAATATTGGAGTCTTGACAAGTAATAGACTGATTTGGAGGAAAATTGTAGATAGCAAGTTAGTAATGATGTAAATTTTTCATGTAGTACTATCATATCCTGTACACCCCTTGAGGGTGCATGTCAGGAATTTAACGATGATGATGAACATCAACAGGAGTGCTAATCAATGTCTAAGAATGCACGTCATATAGCAGTTTATGAAAATCAGATTTTTATTTTAAGAAAAACCATTGAGAAATCACAGAAATATAACAAAAACCTGTATTTAAGTTTTATAGATCTGGAAAAGGCACACAATAAGGAGTATCAAGAAGATCTGTTCCATATGCTACAATTATGTGGTATAAATCATAAATTATACAACACATATATATATATATGGAGAACATCGTCATCATCATCAAATTCCTGCCATGTATCCTCAAGGGGTGTACAGGATATGATAGTACTACATGAAAAATTTACATCATTACTAACTTCCTATCTACAATTTCCCTCCAAATCAGTCTAATACTTGTCAAGACTCAACATTATCAGATCTTATATTTCTATCTTCTAAGGCATTTATATGGGAGCATAGAACAAATAAAATATTTCAGCTATTTAGCATTTCAAAGAAGATGGCAAATTAAATTTCAGAATAGATAATTGAATAAAGGTAAGGCTGGTATGGTGGAGAGAAAGTTAGCTAAAACACTAAACTAGCATATAAATATACATATATGAAACAAGAGAATTAGTCAAAAAATAAAATAAAATAAATACAGTATACAAAACACTGTTCAAATCAAATTTTAACTTATGGATTTGAGAGTTGAGTTAGAAAGTAAAAGAATCACATGCAAGAAAAAGTATTAGAAACGAATTCAACATTGTAGCAGTCACAAATGTGTGAGCAGAGCTAATCTAAAATAGTATGGTTACTTAAACAAAATAGGAGAGGAAAGGTTTAGCAAAGCAGATATTTGATGCCACAACAGTATGCAAAAAGAAAAAAAAAATGAGGAAGAAAGGTGGCTTGATCAGTCAGAAGAGCCATAGAAGACCAAATATAACATGACAATGCTGTAGTCCTGACAATCATCATCAGAAAGTACATTCCTGATATGTATTCTCAAGGGACGTAAAGGACTATGATAGTAATACATGACAAGATTATATTATTATTAACTTTTTATCAATGATTTTCTTCCAAATAGTCCATTTGCTTTCGTGTTAAAACACTTCTAACTGCATTAATCCACCTACATCTTGGTCTTCATCGGGGTCGCTTTACTGCCATTCAACATCTAGATAAAACTGGTTTGAACACTTGTAAGCAGACATATAACCTCCTCACAATACCATCTTTGCTTATTGTTGTCTATTTCAAAATTTAATTTGCCATCTTCACTAAAAATTGTGACAATAATTGAAATGATTTATTTGTTCCATAAATTTTTCCATTCAGCATGCAGCTGATATGTACAATGTACCTGCCTATTTTCATATTTTGGTCATTTTACTGCAGATTTTTTTTTTTATCTCAAATTTGTTACAGGAGCTATTTAATTTAGTTTAGGAATCCTTAAGTTTTGTACTAGATTTAATTAGGAGTATAACATCATCTGAATAAAGTAACGAGCTGACATTATCCTCTCCAATTCTAATATCAGGCTTAATGCCACTTTTCATCATAATGTGATCCACAGAGATGAATAACAGTAGAGACAGCGTGCACCCATGTCTGAAACATGATTTTACATCACACCATCTTCTTGTACTACTTCCTACAATCCTAACCGCTGGCATAACTCAAATATAGATTGTGTATTGCTTGATATAGTGTTCCATTAGCAACATATAATTGTAGCATTTTGAACAGCTTTTCTCTTGGCACCTTGTTATGTCTTTTCCATGAATCTGAATATAGATCCTTATTATATTTCCACAATTTCTCAACTATTTGAGTTAAAAGAAGTCCGATCCTGAAACTACTATCTGACCTAAACCCAGCTTTTTCTTACAAGTTCCCCACCCACAATTTTTTTCAACCTCTTCTCAAGTACACTTGCATAAGTCCTACCTAGAACATTCAGCAAAGAAATTCCTCTGTAATTCTCACATTCAGTTTTATTTCCTTTTATATAGCGTGACCCATAAGTCAAGAAGACGTTTAAACATTTAATAACTTTTTTTTGTTATAATGAAACAGAGAATCTGGAGTTTCTTTAATAATCAAAAGGTTATTCACATTTTAAACCCCTTTATGACTTATGTGCCACCATGTATTACAGTATGGAAGTTTATCTTATTTTGTCATGTCATTAATTAATTAATGGTTTGTTATAGTGAGTGAGCTTATTATAACAGCATTTACTACTATAACAGGAGTCAACTGTATTACTTATTGTTTTTAAAAGACCGGTCAGTAAAATTACAAGTACACTTACCACTACAGGACAGCAATCTAATTTAGATAATGTTCGAAGCTTCAAATTCATCCATCCTTTAAGAACATGTGGAAACTTACAATAGCAGTCTTCATCTGCTAAAATAATGCCCACTCTGAAAAATATCAAAAATAATCTACAAAAAAAAAAAAAAGGACATAACATACATTGAGCAGCTACTATATAATTCTAAGAATCTTGATGGGTCATATAACTGAATTATTCATATAACATGTGCACACATCCTGTACTAATCAAACAGCGTGAACTAATTAATGAATAATAAGGCTCCATTAATTCTACACTGTAGTAACTGAATGAAATAAAATCATTGAAACTTTCAACCGAGAATGTTTATTTGTATTTAATGTATGAAAATAAGTTTTTGGGTGGATAACAAAGTAAGTCAGTGTTCTCGGCCTTTTTTTAGGTCGAGTACCAACCATGTTCAGAAATAATACCAAACAAATGAGAAAGATACGTGAAACGGAATAAATGCATATTTAGACTTATTATTTATGTCTTACCTGTTCTTACATCTACAGTGTGTTATTTCTTTTATTTGAGAACTTCTTGATGTCTGGCTTGTGTAAGAAAGGCTACATGAGCATGGAATATTATAGACCACAGGATATTTAGAGATGGGGTTGTGGTTTTTAGAAGAATATAGTAAACATCATATAGTGAAAATAGGCTTCGATGCTACCCCAATAATGGAAACTGAAGCCCCATAATGAATGTCAGGATTTTGCTGTGAAGCAGGATTAGAGAATAGCAATTTGTGTATTAGTTTCTGTGAAGATCTGTTGCAAACAGGGTTGTTGAAGTAGAGTTTGTAGTTTGTCATTAAGTTTTTCTTTATCTCTCATGATAGAGACTGCCCTTTTTTCTGAAATAGTAATGTTGGTTTTTGGAAGGTGACATAAATTGCTGTCTTCAGTTTGATGTCATTTTTGGACGAGTAAAGGGCCTTTTCTACATTGCAAATAAAATCGACTTTAGGAAAGTATTCAGGCATGACCTACAAAGTTCAAACCTTTCTTTAATATACTAGCTCCAGTTTTTGTCAAGTTATAATTGGAGATGTTGATTGACACTTTTTTCATTAGGTAAGGTGACAGTTGAAACAAATCTTTTTATTTTAAAGAGTGTTAAACTTGTTGATTTGTCTGTTTTTAAAGGATAAAAGTGCTGTTATAAGAAGAATTGATCACATTGTTAAAAAAAGACCAAAGATCTGTGGAGCTTGCTAACACATAATGTAAATTAAGACATAAAGACATCAGACCAAAAATTGCAGTTCTTCTGTTTGTTTATTTATTGCTTTTATTGCATTTGTTGCATGCATTTTTTACCCAGAGAAGCAGCAAGTTTTAGTGGCAAAAAGGTTTCATTAACTTTGTAGTTATCCATGAACGAATAAAATCCATTTTTCTCTAATTACACTTATTGGTTGATAGTCTCCATATCCAATATGAAGGTGAGTTAGTTGTCTCATACTCAGGTGGCAAGGTTTTTAACTCCCCAAAACTGGGATCTTTCATTCTGCAAAACATGCCAACAGGCTGTAGAAGAGCAGATGGAAATTAAAACTATAGCAGACAATGCACTGTGCACAATGGATAAACTGCCCTATTACAAATTGTAATCAGGATATTATTAAGATTAAAATTTGTGTATCACAAAGAGGAAACTGTACTCTAAGAAATTGATGAAGCCAGGCGGTTTTAGATAGAGAGCTGAAGTTTAGAGGACATATTGCTAAAGCATCCAGGGTATTTCACAGTATTACTTGGTTATTGAAGAACACGCTAACAAGCAGAGATAGGGGAATTATTAATCCTCTTTATAGTCTTGATATGGCAACATCTGGATTACTGTGCTCAGGACTGATTACCTAGGTTTCTTGGGGATGAAGTGGTGGAGAGGATCCAGAGGTGAGTGGTCTGTGGAATGCTCACTATGAGGATTGTTTAAGGGTTTGTGGATATTGCAAAAGTTAGTCAACAGGCAAAAAATGGTGGTGGTGGTGGTAGGTGGGAAAAGTGATAGAAACATTTACGTTACTTAAAGGATTTTATAGGATTGATGCAGAGAAGATATTTCAGCACTTGACCTAAGGGGAAGAACAAGTTTGATTTCAAGGAGAGGTATGATAGATATTGTGTTCATAGTTTGGATCTCCCACAAAGTGTCTTAAGATTCCATGGAGGTGCCTGTGCAATAATAATAATAATTATTATTATTATTTCTATTTTAATTTTGGGAACTACTTTAGTGCATATTCAATTACATTTATGTCTTAATCATTATGGTACAGGGTTGATGCCAACAAGTTTAATAAAAGGCATATGCCTACAACAAGGAGTTCTTAAGGGTCAAAGCTGCATAACTGAGAGGAGGCCTCCACATAGCATTTAAAGGAATGCGGAGAACCGACCAGGGCTTCTCACCTAATGTCCAATCCGCACCTTCTCATGATGCACCCTGTTGGGTATCTACCTCAATACTGAACGAACAAGGATGGGCTGACAATTTGGGATTTAGCCGACCAAATTGTATTCTTATTGGCTTAAACCAATATACAAAATGATGGTACAACACGACAAAATTTCATGCTGGCTGGGGCGTCGCACAGTTAAACAAAGCCCGTGTTGTTTTCGCCAGGGAACCAGGGCAAACAGCGAAATGTCAGCTACTGGAACAAATCTAAAAACACACACCAAACTCAATGCTATGTCTGCATTGAGTTGAGCTTCAGGATGATTCAGTTTATCAGAATCTGCACTACTATTATCTACACCAGAGTTAAAAATCAGTACTATCAACATAAGAAGCCTGAATAGCAAAGAAATGGAGCTAGCTAAGGAATTAGATAAGTACCAGATCGACATAATAGGGGTGACTGAAACAAAAAAGACAAAAACTGGTGAGATCTTTCTGAGCAATAAATACAAAATGTTATATTCAGGCAATGATAATCGAGGGAGAGAAGGAGTAGCCATAGTACTCAACACAAAATACGAGGTGAATCTTCTTGAATGGCAGGCAGTCTCAAGTAGAGTGATGTGGGCAAATATCAGAATGGGGAATTGGACAATGAGACTTATTTGTGCCTATGGTCCCACAGAAGGTTCTACTAAGGTAGAAGTGGAGGAATTTTTTGATGCTTTAGAGAAAGCAACTGACACAATGAAAAAGGAAAAGTTGGTCCTTGTTGGGGATGTAAATAGCAGAGTAGGAAATGATTGTCAGACATTTGTATGTCTGGCAATCATTATAAAGCAAAGTAAATTATAAATATAAAGTAGATATTTTGGGAAAATTTGGAGAAAAGAGCAAAGCTAATAATAATGGCAAATACCTGTTGGATTTCTGGTCGGGACATGGACTAGTTATTACTAACACCATGTTCCAACATAAAAATGTGCACAAATTCACATGGAGAGAAGAAGCAAGGAATAAGAAAAGTCTCATTGACTATGTTATTGTTGATAGTGATGTTTTCTCCCTGGTGCAGGACACCAGAGTGTACAGAGGATTTGAAATTGGAAGTGATCACTATTTAGTCTTGAGCAGGATAAAATTGAATTTCATATTGAAAAGAATAACATGTAAGAAAGTTTTAAAGCAAATAAAAGTTGAGCAGCTCTCAGATGTGAACTGTAGACTAAAATACACAAAGATTTAATAAAAATACAGAAAGAGTTTGAGAACAGGAACCAAACCTTGGAGATTCAGCGGCAAGCCTTGAAGAAAACCCTGATTCATTCACCCAGAGAGGCATGTGGTGAGGTTGTCTGCAAGGATAGAAAAATCATAACTCCATGGTGGACACAGGAAGTTAAAGAGGCAGTGAAGGAAAAGAAGAAAGCGTATCAAAAGTTCCTGCCAAATAAGTCAGCTTGTGCTCTTAGAGACAAATGTAAGAAAACTAAACACTCTGTAAAACTAGCTAAATAAAAGTCATGGGAGGCCTTTGGCAAGAACATAGAAAATAAATATCAAGAAGGTGGTAAGATATTCTGGAGGTTGTTGAATAAGCTTATAAATAGAGGAAAGAATGCTGTAAAAGGAGTTAGAGATGATAAAGGTGATGAAAACAGGAGAAAAAGATATCCTTGAAGTATGGAGTTAATTACTTCGAAAAATTTCTAAATGAAACAAGCAGTGATGACAGCACAGTGGTAAAAAAACACTGACCAGGCATGCAGTCAGGAATACATATCCACACCTGAAATAGAAAAAGCCATCAAAGGCTTGAAACGTGGAAAGGCAGCAGGAGTAGATGATATTCGACCAGAAATGCTGAAGTATGGTGGTATAAGAGTCTTACAGTGGCTGCACTGCATAGTTCAGAAAGCCTGGACAGAAGGACGAATTCCCGATGACTGGCGTAGAGCTCTCTTAGTACCCATATATAAAAAGTGAAATAAAACTGAATGTGAGAATTACAGAGGTATTTCCCTACTGAGTGTTCCTGGCAAGATTTGTGCCAGTATACTTGAGAAATTGTTGAGAAGAATTGTGAAAGAAAAACTTGGTGAAGAACAAGCTGGATTCAGGCCAAATAGAGGCTGTAAGGATCAGATCTTCACTTTACGACAAATAGTTGAGAAAGCATCGGAATATAACAAAGATCTGTATTTAAATTTTGTCGATCTGGAAAAGGTATATGACAAGGTGCCAAGAGAGAAGCTATTCAATACGCTACAGTTATATGGTGTCAATGGGGCATTATATCAAGCAATACTTAGTATTTATTTGAGTTGCAAGTCATCAGTTAGAATTGAAGGAAGTACAGGAAGATGGTTTAATGTTAAATCTGGTGTGAGACAAGGATGTACGTTATCCCCTCTGTTATTCATTATCTATATGGATCACATTATGAAGGAAAGTGGTATTAAACATGTTATCAAAATTTGAGATGTTAATGTATGCTCTTTGCTTTATGTGGACGATGTTATACTTCTAAATAAATCCACTACAAGTTTGCAAGATTCCCTGACTAAATTGAATAACTGTTCTAATAGATATGGTATAAAGGTCAGCATTAAAAAGACAAAGACAATGAAAATAGGTAGAATCATTGAAAATGTCAACTGCGTTGTGAACGGAGAACCTGTGGAACAAGTAAAACATTTCAACTATTTAGCCATGATATTTAGTGAAGATGGTAAATTAAATATGGAAATAGACAACAGAATCAACAAAGCTGGTATAGTAGGAAGTCAATTGAATAAATTCATATGGAATAAGAGAGAAATTAGTCGGAACACTAAATTAGCTGTATACAAGACAGTGTTCAAACCAGTTTTAACTTATGGATCTGAGAGCTGGGTCAGAAATAAAACAGTTGACCAAAGACTAGAGACCGCAGATATGAGAGTCCTGAGAATGATTAGTGTAGTAAACAGATGGCATCAATGACAATATCATATTAAAAACGAGAATATTAGGAAAGAACTTGACATTGTAAGCATCCAGGAATGCGTTAGCAGAGCTAATATCAGGTGGTATGGTCACTTAAACAGAATGGGCGAGGAAAGATTAGCAAAGTAAGTGTTTTCTGCCAGGTTGGCAGGAAAACGACCCAGAGGAAGACCAAGATATAGGTGGATTGATACGGTACAAAATGCCTTAGACGATAGAAATATAAGATCTGATAATGTTGGAGTCTTGACAAGTAACAAACTGATTTGGAGGAAAATTGTAGATAGGAAGTTAGTAATGATGTAAATTTTTCATGTAGTACTATCATATCCTGTACACCCTTTGAGGGTACATGTCAGGAATTTGATGATGATTATGATGATGATGATTATTTATTATTATATATAGAGTCAAAAGACTTGTCACAGGAGGTCCATACTCAAGCAAAAAGATTACCAACATTCACAGTTTCTGCACTCACCACTCTCCATGCAAAGAACCTGCTCCTTATTCCCTTGCTCATGTCCTCCTTATTACAGCTTCCAGGGACTTCTTGTTCTATCCTTGTCTCCCTCTACTCTATGAAAAATCACCTCCACATTAGTCTGATAACAACTCCTCACCAACTTATATGTCTCGATCATATCTCTCCTCCTTCTAATCATAATGCTCTGAAAGTAGCATTACCTCAATCTGTCTTCAGTATCAATTTAGTATCAATCTGTCCAGGAAACTGATTTAATGAACCTTTTATGGATCCTCTCTAACATTATCCTCATCATCTTGAAAATCAGGCAACCAAATTTGCCCATAGCAGTCCATATATGGCCTGATAAAAGCATTATACAAGAGAAACCATAATCACTTTGCTTCTGCATGTCATGTCCTCATCATTGTCATAATGTATTGCGATGTTCTTAAAATTTTAATAATGTGACCCTCTGAAATTCAAGTCTCTGCACATCACCACTTCCAGATCTCTCATCTCTTCCATCTCCTTCAAATTTCCCCATTAATTGTTTATGCTGCATCCTAACATTGCCTATGAAATTTCAAGACTTTGCACTTGGTGACATTAAACTAATAGCTCCTCATTCAAGGCCACAACTCTACTCTGTTCCTCATTGTTCTTTCCAACTTTATTGGCAAACAGCTGCATAGATACAGCAAAGCCTGTCTTAGTCTTAATATCATTAACACATGTTAAACCAATAACGGTCCCAAAACATACCCCCACTCCACATGGCCCTCTGCTAGTGACCTTGCTCTTTTGGGATACCACTCTCCCATACACAATCTGTTAATACCTATCTGACAGCCAATCACCAACCCAACTCACTAGTATCTTATCCAATCCCATTCATTTCAATTTAGTATCACTGTGTCTTGTGGCAATCTATCAAAGGCCTCTGAAAAATCCAATTGTTGTAATACACACATTAGCAGATTGCTAAAACATGATCCCTTAACAAAGCCATGCTGACGATCATACAGAATACTGCTATTATCAATCCAATTCTGAATCCTAGCATTCACCAACCTCTCTAACACCTTAACAACAACTGAGAGATACACAACTTGACCCATAACCTGTAGCTTTAGTCTTTAATATACTTTTGTGAAGTGGAACAATTTTTCCCCACTTTCTATTCCTTTTGACCTTGCTCTGTTACAAAACTCATGTTAAACAGGTATGCCAAGGGTGCTGTTAATTCTCTAGAGCAAGATTTCCCAAACTTTTTTCCCCATGGCTCGGTTATTTTAATACTTCATCTTCGTAACCCACTAAAATTTTTATGGCCAATAGGTAATATAAAACAGACTTGAATGTTCATAGAGTTTTCATTTATTATTATTATAATAAAGAAGCATTTACTCTTACAAAAATGTATATAATTTATTAAACTAAATCCAAGTAATTTATTAATGAGAAGTGTGATACTGTTGTTTGTTAACTAGAAATTTCAGGTTTGGAGGAAAAGATAACTTTATTCTTAAATCCGGTTTGACTTCCAATCGATTTCTATATTTATTTTTTAGAAAACTAGTGTTGAAAAGTCTGCTTCACGCTTATAGGTTGTGACAAAAGGCATTAGAAATTTTATCGTTTTTTTCTGCTAAAACTGGGTACTCCTGACTGCAAGACAGCCAAAAATCCATCAATGGCATTGTGTTGAAGATGTCTTTGAGTGCACACAACAGTACAATTACAGATTCAATATCTGAATCTGGCAATTCTGTCTCAGATTCTGTGTTCACTGTAAAAGGGTTCCTTATCCATGCTTTGTTGCTATTGATTGGGGGGAAATATTCCTTCAGACTTGCCTGCAGTCCTAGCATATGTTCCTTGATAACAGCTGAAATCTCATTTGGCTTGGAACTCATTATTTTTGTAACTGCCACATTGTTTGTTTGCTGTTTTGTTACCCATTTATCCAACGTTAAATGGGTAATGGCAAGCGAGATGAAGAAAGAATGAAAAAAATTATTTAAAAACAATTATAACAATTACGGTTGTTCAGCCAAACCCACAGGACAAGGTACATGTAATCAGTAAATACAAAAAAATACGCTCTCTCTCGATGCTTAACATGGCGGGCGAGTAAAACAAACGCCAGACTGCCAAATGATTCAGCTGGTGGTGCGGTTGCTGCCGCACAGCCTCGCCATTAGTTGAGCTACTTTACCACGAACAAAGAGACTGTGAAATGGCAATGCGGACACAGCACATTTTTCATGTCTATTAATTAAATTATTTATTCATTAGTCCAGATTACACGCTATTTACTTGTATTTTAGAGTTTCATGAAAAAAAGAAAACCCCAAAACAAAACACCTAGGTTTTCGAGTTTTTTTTAGGACCCACCATTTGGGAAATGCTGCTCTAGAGCATTATTAACTGCCTTATTAACATTAAGTTTATTTAATTCCTCATATATCTGTGCTCACTCCCCATTAGCCCCTCCTCCACCATATCCGCTGTACACCAGTTTCTTATGCTTACCTGGGTTTCATTCATTTATTCATTCAAAGCTGATATTCATTCAACTAAAATGAATTTCTCAAGTTCTTGAGAGATAACCCAGGCAGCATGTAAATAAGAACACGTAAGGATCGAGAGTTTTAGATCTGATCATTTCATCAGAGGATGTGATTGGGGTTTCACACTTTCCTCCAGTTGGTGAGAGCAATCATGAAGCGATCACCTGGGTTGTGGCTAGTTATAAGCAGATTTCTGTGAGGAGAGGATATATGTGGAATTACAAGGCTGGTGATTAAGACAAGTTTAGGAGACAGCTTAGAGCTATAGCATGGAATGAGGAGTTGAGCAGTAAGGAAATAAATGTTGCTTGGGAAATGGCAAAGAAATACATAACAGCATCAACATGTGAGTATATTCCAAAGGTCAAAAGGCTGAATAAGGTAGTTGTAAATTGATGAATGAGGGTATTAAACATGAAATCTGGAAGAGGAAGAGCACTTTAGAGGCAGCACAAAACGAATAATGGTAATAATCAGTTGTATGAAGAGTATAACAAATAGGCCAGGAAAGTGACTCAGTTGGTAAGAACTATAAAAGTGCAGTACAAGCAGAGATTAGCATATCAGGCCAAAAAAAAACCCTCATGACTTTTTTCGATATTTTGTAAGTAAAAGGAAGAATGATTATGGCGAGATACTGTCAATGGATGAAAGTGGGAGATTAGTGACGGCTACACAGTATATAGTTGAAGTTTTCAGTGAGCAGTTCATCAGGGTGTTTCATCTTGAGTGTGAAACAGAAGCTCAAGTGTAGAAAATGAAATGAGAGAAGTAAAGTAAGCTAGTCAATAAGGCCACTACATGCCTTAAGGGAATGTTCCAAGGAGTTAGCATCAGCCTTGGCCTACCTGTTTATTGATATTGGAATAAGTTTAGCTGGTGATATACAACTGTTTGCAGATGATGCAAAACTGGGGGAGAATGATGAGGAATTAAGCAGATGCTGCTTGATTCCTCATCACTTGTTGCTTTGCAGGAGGAATTGAATAGATTGTATGAGTAAGCAACAGTATGGAACTATCAATTCAATGTCACCAAGTGAAAGATTCTGAATTTTGGTAGGCAACAACGGGATGTAAAGTATACAATTGGTAGGTAAAAATTTCGGAGGAAGCTGAGGAGATAAGAGACTTTGGAGTAGTGGTAGACAAGGATCTCAAGTTCAGAGGTCACACTGCACAAGATGTGCAGGCATCACATCAGATTATGGCAATGATGTGGTGGGCCTTAACTTGTAGAAATAAAGAGTTCTGATTCGACTGTATAAGGCCTTAATCAGGCCTCATATGAATTATTGTGAACAGATTTGGTCTCCTGGTTTTCATAGTGATGAGGATATGTTGGAGAGGGGTCCAGAGAAGACTGACTAAAGTCGGAGGACTGAGGGAATGCAATTTTCAAAGCATTGTGAATAGGAGAAAGAGAGAGGGGATATGATTGAGACCTTTTGCAGAAGGGCAGAAGGGAATAGAACAAGGGGGAGGGGACATACCTAGAAGTTGTATAAGGAGAGTGTGGACAAGGTCGTAATGAGTAGTTTCTCTGCATGGAGAGTGGTTGGTCAGTGGAATGCTTTGCTTGACATTGCAGTGAATGCAGATACACTAAATGAGTCAAAGCACAGATGCTGGGATTTGTGTGTAAATTGTTTGCCTTCTGTGATGAGATTTTTGATTCCATGGAGGTCTGGTGGTGGTGGTAGTAGTAGTAATAATTTTTCTGTTAGTCCATATAAATTTATTCAGCTAGCTCCCTACCATATACCATTTGTGATTATTCTATTGTCTATTTCCATATTTAATTTACCATCTTCACTAATTATTATTATTAAGAGAGACCTCCAGGGAGTCAGGAACCAATCGAGGTAGGCCATACTATTTCACACCAGCTATTCTTGAATTCATTCACGCTACTTGCACACACGACATCCAAAGACAATCCATTCCAACCATGCACTACTCTATGAGAGAAAAATCTAAAACCTAACTCCCTTGACAGCATTCATTCTCAACTTCTATGGATGCCCTCGCATCCTTTCCCCACCTGCCATTAAATGAAAAATTCCATCTGCCGAAATCCTGTATAACCCTTTCAGAAGTTTGTAAGTCTCAATCGTATCACATCACCCCTCTTTCTTCTGTTTGCTAGTGTCTGCAGCCTCCAAATTCTCAATCTGACTTCCTAATCAGTATTCCAATTCTGATATCATTTTTAACACTCTCCTTTGCACTTTCTCCACTGTATCAGAATCACCATGAAAACCAGACCTGTGCACAATAGTCCAAGTGAGAGCTTATCAAGGCCTTGTAAAGAGGCAAAATGATCTTATCTTTACATGACAAAGTTCATTTCAGCAATGCCATTATTCTCTGAGCTGTGTTTCCAATTTTTGCTATACGACCCTTGAACTTCAACTTCCTGCCTATTAAAGCTCCAAAATCCTTAGACTGATCAGTTTCTTTTAGTATAATCCCACCACTGTAAAAATAATCATAATTTAAAATTATGATTATGAATATTTTTACGATTATATTGTTAGTACATTGTTAGTTTTTGTTTCGTAACACGTATACTAGCACTTGCAATGTACTGTTTTTGACATTATTATCAAAATGAAATGGAAACCACTTGAAATTGATGTACTTACTAGATTCTGATAATTATGTTACTTTCAATCCATTTTATTGTAGTTTGGAAAATTAAAATTATTAAGTGTGGTGTTTTATAAAGACATTCTTGTTATGCTAATGGAGACATCGTGTCAGGTCAGCCATTATATGTAACTTCTTGCTTGCTACTTACATGGAGTACGCATGCTCACTCCATGTAAGTGATGGATGATTGACAGCTGACAAAGAGACGTTTGGTATCGGGGTAATGAGGAAAACAAGAGTGCTAATGGAAGTTTAAGAACACAGACTGAAGATTTTGCTCTCGAGAAGTTTTGAAGTTTTACGTTTGACAGTCGGAAGAATATTAATAGAAGATTCCCATAGGAATTGTAGAACTGTGTCTTTAAACTGGAGGAGTTGAGACTGTTAACAAGCAGTTGGTAAACAAAATAAGATATTGCAGTCAATGTTCTAAATGAATGTTCGAGGAAATGCTGATTGAAAAGTTTCATCTGTCTTAAGGACGCGAGATCTATGAGGGCTGTTCAATAAGTAATAAGACTAATTTTACTGTCGCAAAACCACTCATCACAATATTAATTTCTGTGGAATAAAGAAATGTTGTTGTCTGTATTAACAAAAGAGGTTGATAGATGGCGTATACAGGCTGATGTGCCAGAGTGTCACGTGACTAAACGCAAGCTTGTTTCGGCGCGCCTACTAGACGCAACCAGTCGTTGAAATGGAAGCGTCCTTGGAATAGCGTTTGCAAAAATCGGCATTGGACACTTTTAACATGATACACGATGCTTTCCACCATGAAACAATGTCGAGGGCAAGTGTTTTTCACTGGCATAAAACTTTTAAGGAAGGAAGGCAAAATGCAGAAGATCTTGAACGTGAGGGAAGACTGAGACAATGATCAACACAGACAATTTCAACGTCCATCACAGAGACAATGATCAACACAGCAGCGATTATCATCAAGGAGGATCACAGAATTACAGTACACCAGCTGCATGTTGTCCTGAATATTTCTGTGGGAAGTGTTCACTCAATCATGGCTGAACATTTGGGACTGAAATGTGTTTGCGCCCGATGGATTCCCAAACTCTTGACACCGGAGCAAATGCAGCATCGAGTGGATGTGTGCACAGAATGGAAAGAAAGACTTGAACCAGAAGGCGACAACTTCTTAAAACACATCATTACAGCACATGAAGCTTGGTTGTATCACTATGACCCTACAATGAAACAACAAAGCAGTGAATGGAAGCATCCATCTTCACCTACTCCCCAAGAAAGCAAAAACTGTAAAATCGGCTGGTAAAGTTATGACCATAATGTTTTTTTGACTACGAAGGCATTGTTTACCAACACGCTGTAGAACCCGGGAATAGTGTAAACCGCTCATACTATGCGGATGTTTTACAGACAATGGTACAGCAGGTCAAAAGGAAGCATCCATTGCTGAAGAATGGCTTCTTATTGCACCACGATAATGCAAGGCCACATATTGCTGGTTGTGTAGTGGACGTTTTGCAGAAGAACAACACAGATATCCTACCACACCCTCCATACAGTCCTGATCTCGCACCGTGCAATTTCTGGCTGTTTCCTCAGCTCAAGAAACCACTAAGAAGCCGCCATTTCGAAAGCAACAAAGCACGTGTAAAAGCTGCAGAGGCGGTTTTGAAAGAACTCTCAAAAAATGGACTTTCACATGTGTTTAAGAAGTGGACGCAACGTTGGGACAAATGCATCGCGTCTCACAGTAGTTACTTCGAAAAAGACCATGTAAATGATGATGATTAAAGGTAATCTGTTTTCTGTATTAATAGTCTTATAGCTTATTGAACAGCTTCCGTATTTGTTATTTCTACTGGAAAAAGCGATGGAATTAACTCAACTTAGATCTGTTTATGAAGTAGTAGAAACTTTTTTCTCTGGTATAATTAAATTGTGCATAAAATAGAACTGCAAGACGTAAAAACATTTATTCTTCAGTGAGACAGGAGATAATAATATTGTATGCTATATAAGAGAGGAAAAAAAAAGGATCCTATGGAAAAGAAGAAGAAAATTTTATAATTTCAGAAAAAGGCCTTAACAAAGAAACTGACTATGAACATTTTGTTACTGTGAAAACAAGGTGTTTAGTCTGGCAAACGTGATTAAGTATATATCAAACAATCCAATAATAGGATGAGTCAAACAATGAATAATTTTAATATTTTTGGATAAGAAAATCTCTAAAGTGTAGATTTATTTTAGAAGGCCTTGGATCCAGTATTCTGTAGTTATGTAATTTTATTTCAAGTGTATATATTGTTTTAATTTTATTAAATGAGTCTATTTTTTGTATTTGGTCTTGAGTCAGTGATTTTCTGGATTCTAAAAGAAACAGTTAAAGTCATTGCACCAATCGGAATGAACCCTTGTGTAAATACTAAACACTCAGAATAAAAAATTACTTTATAGAGACAATCTCAAAACAATATGACATTGGATATCTAATCACACACCAAAGTGCATGACCCTACATTTATTAAAATTGAAATGACAGCCATTCAGATTAAATAACAATGGACCAAGGACTGATCCTTGAGGAACATCACTAGTTACCTTGAATCTTGCAGATACACACCCTCATATATGGCTTTTTGATATCTCTCAGTCAGTCAGCCATCCTCTTATCCATGACAATAGTTTATGATCCAATCCCATATTCTCCAATTTGTGCAACAGTCTTCCATACTGTATTCTCTCAAAAGCCTTAACAAAATCCAAAAGTATCATGGTGTATCCATTCCCCTGGTCCAACTTAGTGGTAACATTATTATAGAATGTGAGCAAGTTGCTAAAACATGACCTTCATTTGTAAACCCAGGCTGTTTGTTGCAAAGCAGAGATTCTCTGTCAACCCATTTCTGAATGCAAGCCTTAACCAACTTTTCCAAAGTCTTCACCACCACTCCTGAGATACTGATTGGTTGATAGTTGGATATGTCGGACTTTGCACCACCCTTGTGCAATGGGATTACCATACATTTTTTCCAATCCTGTGGAATCTTCCCTGTTCTGAGACTCAAATTATATAGACTGGTCAAGGTATATAGCCGGTTCAGCTGAACACTTTTAGTATCCATGCTGATATTCCATCAGTTCCTATTACAGAATTCTCATACCGTTTGTGCAATCGCTCTAGTACTTCCTCCTTATCCACTGGAGTTTTTTTATATATGGTGAAGAGGTAGCAGTGAGCCCAATGTTGCATACACCAGGTTGATAGCTTTTAGCAAATTGGCTGCTCATTAGTTGAACAATCACTTCTGCATCAGTCACCAGCATATCATCTGCTTTCAGTAGAGTTATTCTTTCAAATTCATTCTTTCTTTTACTGCAGCATAATGATAGAATTGTTTTGGTTTGTCTTTAACTCACAGAGCCAGTTTCTTTTCCAACTCAGACTTAGCTTTCCATACAGTTGCAACTCTTCTTGCCTGCTGCGTATAATTATCATAACTAACATTATCCTTATGCACACAATATTCCTTCCACATCATCTTTTTCTTATGAATCTCTTGTTTAATTACCATATTTGCCAGCATATAAGATACACTTTTTTTCTTTGAAAATGAGTCTGAAAAACAGGGTGCATCTTATACGCTGATTTTTTTATTACTTTCATTTCTGGAAATTTTCTCTGTTCTGAGTTACGCGATTTCTTTCTTGCTTCCTTGCAGTGTGTGAGAGCATTCCAGTTAGGTAGAGTTCAGTGGATATGCATGCACTGTCATCGACAATTACTGCTGTGTTCCTGTTAGTTTAAACTTTCCAATTGTTGTCGTGGTTGTTGTGAACGGTGATAAATTTTTGCCGTTAAATTTTCTCTAAATTTCTTGGCAAATTATGGCTGAAAAAGGTCGGCATTGCTACAATATTGTGTATGCTAAAGAACATGGAAACAGGGCTGCAAAGAGGCATTTTGGGCCACCCCAACTGAGAAAATTATAAGAACTTGGCAGAATCAGGAAGAGAATCTAAAAAAAGCAATTCACAGTAAAAACATAACCTATGAGGACAATTTGTATGAGGACTCAGATTCTGATTTAGAAGAGGTTTCAAGTGTCTCTTCATTTAGCTCTGGAGATGAATTTCTGGGTTTTGACGAAGAAGATTAACAGGTGGGTACTCTTTTCTAGTTAGATTAGGTATTTGTTGAAAGTAGACCTAGTTATTACTTTATATTTGAAATACTGTAAATTCATTATAACATTCAGTGATAAAGTTTTTTTCCTAAAAAATGTGTACAAAAAAAAAGGGGGGGGGGTGCATCTTATACACCGGCAAATACGGTAGATCATACATCCATTTCACTCTATTCTATTTATTCTTAGAACTCTAGGGACACATTCAAATATTGTATCATTTAAGTATTTTTTAAACACTTCCCATACACTGTCGATATCCTTCCTATCCAGTAACTGATACCATGGTACAGAATCCAGAATACCCCTCAAGTGTTCATGATTTCCTGCTTTGTAGTTCAGCATGTAACCTTTTCCGAATGGAACAGTCATAAACTTAGCCACTTACCAAGTGAGTGATGCATGATCAATGTCACCAACTGGAGGCAGAATAGTTAACATCTTTAACTG
This sequence comes from Typopeltis vanoorti, assembly GCF_054136105.1. Taxonomy (NCBI): domain Eukaryota; kingdom Metazoa; phylum Arthropoda; class Arachnida; order Uropygi; family Thelyphonidae; genus Typopeltis; species Typopeltis vanoorti. The sequence goes on from NC_143561.1 coordinate 77,416,128, forward strand.
AAACCTCCTGACACTTTAATCAGATCTAACACTCTTTGACCATGAGTTCCTTCTGTTACATGCTGCTTGAGGAAGTTGTCTCACAACCGCTCAATAAATTCAGTTTTATTTATCATGACTACCCAATCAATGTTTGGATAATTAAAGTCCCCCATTACGATTCCTCTTTTCACACCCGTTGTTTATTTGGTGATGCATTTCTTCGTCAATTGCAACCAATCCACCAGTCTGAACATTGTGCCTAAATAGTTAAAATATTTTACTTTCTATAGATTCACCAACCCACCAGAATTTCAGATAATTTGCAGCATTCTCCCAACACCATAGACCTTTTCTTAATCAGTTTTCCCTCCAAATACACTGATGATGTTAGTTCTCCTCTTGGCAAGTCAGTCCAACCATAAACAGTTAATGCTTCCTTTCCTATATATCATTCTTCTCCCAGTCAATCTCGGCCTTGTATCCTGTAATGAACTTTGGAATTTGGGATGACTGCTTTTATTCCCTACTCCACTCAAAACTCTTGACCTTATTCATGCCCTGGTTTTCCAACAATTGAGTCAAAGCAGTCCCAGACCATAAAGCATCTAGAGTGCACAGTCAGGGCACTAGAACACCAGCTCAAATCTTTTTTTTTTTTTTATTGCATTCCACTGTGATAACTTTGAGATATTGAAATAGGAATACCTCAGAAACCAGAGGCAAATACAGGCATTAAATTTAGTATTTACTTCTCTGTGGCCCTACTGTATTGTGAAAATCCATTAAATTCTCACAGCAATAGTAAATAAATATATCAAATAAAAAACAAAAATGCACTTACAATTTAGAATGAGGACTACAATTAATATCCTCTACAAATGTTATACTTGCAGAATCTGCTATCCTCAGAGGGGCTGGAATGCAACCTTTTCTCATCATTAAAACAAAATCTGAAATTTAAAAAAATATCAACCATTTTATGTAGGAGAAAAAAAAGCTTACGGGTACAGATAATTGGTATATTGAATTTTTCGATTGTTTTTCAGTGTAAAATTGTTCTTAAATGAGACAAGGTAAGGATTACAAGATAATTATAATAATAATAAAAAACTTGTATTAAACAAACAGTTGATATAATGATTAAAATTACGGTTGAATCAATTTTTAATTTTGTATCACCTTCAAATGAAAAAAATTAAGAACGCTTCTTGAGAGTAGACATCTTCATTGTTGTTCATTGTCAAGCACACCAGTAATACTGAATTCTACCTATAGATATATGACAGTAATGTAGTCTTATGCACCTTTAAAACACTTGAAATATAAAAAAACTTTTAATGACAGTTGCTTTGTTTGACTTTCTGACATCTGCACTGCCATATCATCTTTATCAGGAGATATACTGCAATTAAATCTCACTTCTTTGAAAATTCCAAATCAAAGTTGCCATGCAATGATGCTATTTTAAAAGAAATTCATGAAGGCAAACTTTTCACTATAATCTATTCCCCACCCCTATGATTTTGCAACAGCAACAGTTGACTGTATTACAAGCACTGACTGACAAACATATTATATATTTGAAAGTTTAGGGTGCTAATTGCAGTCAGCTTATTTGATGCTTACAATATATCCTATTGATGATCCACATAAAAACTGTGAATGCAAAGTAACTTTATTTTTAAATCTATGCAAGTTACCCAGCATAACCTTCAAAATGAAAACATATGTGAAACATAACAGATCCCATCCACTAGTATAACATTCACACATACATATCCCTCCCTTCTTAAATGAAAATTCCACATGCCTGAGCTTAGTCACTTCCAGGTCAAGACTATAAAATGCATTCTCAATATCAAACATGGATATTGAGAATAAACTCTTACCAAACTCTTTAAAATAACAAGCCCTTCTCCCCACACCCAAAACAGACTATACATATTATTTTATTTCAATATCACTTCTGAAATGTTATAAGCCTATCATAAAATGCAGGTGTCAAATGGTAAAATAACTTTAAAGGATTATCTCTCTCTGGTCTCCAAAACAGGATTCAAGCCACACCACATTCCAACCTTATATCAAAGATATGCAAAGGAGTGGTCGGATTGGCCAAGTGAATAGATTATTTTGCCAATATGCCATTTTTCTTCCCAGGTCTTTACAGTAATCCTATCAACACAGTATACAGTATTTTGGATAGGATGGATAGAATGGACTACCCTGTCCATCAGATCATTTCACAAGATGGGCAAAACAAAAAAAAAAAAAAAACTATCTGAAAAACGTTATTGTAAAAATCATATTTCAAATTGTGAAAACTGTTCTTGGAACCAGCTCTGTTGCAGTTTTCTGTAAGAGAGCTGAATCTGTGATTTGAACATATTTTGGTGAACTGTCATCTGTCCAAATGCACTTGTAAAATCTCTCGCATGATTATGATTTGTAAAATTTATTTTGCGTCCGATTTTACAGGGTTTTCTGAATATTTTGAATTTAGAAGTTAAATTGTACTAAAACAAGTAAATAATTCTGCTATAGAAGTGCATAAAATATCTATGTATATTGACCTGTATGTAAAACGATAAGTAAGGGATTAACCCAGATTATTGCAATGACGAAGCAACGTCAAGAGGTTACAAGGTCATGCGATGTTAGAAAAAGGTGCCAAGAATGGAGGGGACAAGAATCACGTCATCGTGCTGGTGGCTAATCCTGAAAATACTTTGTAAAGAACAAAGGATTGGGAGTTGTATAAAGGAGGACTGACACAAACCAGAAAGGGGCTTGCTCTCAGATTTTTTCATCTCCAGATAGTAGGTTCCCAGTGCTATCCGGTCCTGAGGACATGTTTCTGACGTGAGTTTATTAGAGGCCGTATTTCCCAACGATGGTTCCATGGAAACAAGGACATGCTATGAGAGGGTAGGTAGCCACAGACTTCGTGGTGACTATGGAATTTCCCCAGCAAATTCCCGAAATCTTCTATATCAGGACCACCAGGATCATCCAAGTAGCTACAATCCCCCAGGAACAGGACGCAATGTCGAATCAATATAACTAAAGGTTGTGCTAATTGATTGGACTGTCTATCCAAGGGTTTATGTAAGCAAGCACCGTTTTTGTTAATGTCAATGGCTTACAAATCGATATTGTATGTGTGTTTATATGGAATTGTATGTAACTAAGCAGTAATTAAGTCATTGTCTTTAAGGGAAGTAAATATTATCTTGTTAGTTTAATGAATGAATATGTGCTTAGTTGTGATATAGGGAACTACTATTTGTTTAAGTCAAGTTAGTTGGTATTGTAAATTGAAGTAAATAAGCAATGAGTGCATTGAATGTTAATATTACCTTCCTAATAAGTGAAAGGGCTTAGAGAGATTACTTCTCTTATTTGTATGTGTATTATACTTTTTTTGATTAGAATTATTATTATTATTATTTCGGGCAACTCCAAGAAGTCGACAGACTCATCGAGAGAGGCCCTAACATCATGTCAAGAACAATTATTCGACATTCACACAGTATCTATCATACTGTGTGAATGATAGATACTCGCCTTGAACTCATTCACTGTCATAGCACCCACAACAGACTCTGGCACCTTATTCCGCTCATTCACCACTCTCCGAGTAAAAAACCTAGCTCTAACACCCTGCTAACCACATTCTTGCCCAGCTTCTATGTATGGCCCCTAGTCCTCCCACCACCAGTCCTATTCTCAAAAATATCTTCTGGATTAATCCTATAGAAACCCTTCAGTAATTTGAATGTCTCAATCATATCACCCCTTTTCTGCCTATCAACCAATTTTTGCAACCCACAAATTTTCAGCCTGTTCTCATAAGGTTCATTCCACAGACCTGCTATCATCTTGGTCACTTGTCTCCGGATCCTCTCCACCTCCTCCGCATCAAGAAGAAACCCTGGCGCCCATATCTGGGCACAGTAGTCTAGATGGGGTCTTATCAAGGCTCGATATAGTGGAACAATAACTTGTTTGTCTCTGCTTGTTAAAGTATTTTTCAGCAACCAAGTGATTTGATGAGCTGATTTAGCCACTTTTGCAATGTGCCCCCTAAACTTCAACTCCCTATCCACCACCACTCCCAAATCCCTGACCTCATCAATCTCCTGGAGTATGGCTCCACCAATGTGATATACTGCTGCTAATCTTTTCACTCCTAAATGCATAACCTTACACTTTGCCCCATTAAATTGACATCCATTTTACCTAGCCAAGTCCTCCAAACTATCCAAATCATCCTGCAAAATTTTGACATCCTGTGCACTCACAATTGCTCTACCCAACTTTGCATCATCAGCAAGCAAGTGAACACTTCCTCTCAGATCCTTTCCTATATCGTTAATGAACAAATTGAAAAGTAGTGGTCCAAGAACAGAATCGTGTGGCACACCACTAGTCACAAGCAGTCTTTTGGACTCTACTCCTGAATAAACCACTCTCTGGTATCTCTCCATCAACCGCCCTCCTATCCATCTCACCAACCCTATATCCATCCCCATCTGCTCCAGTTTACTGATTAGAGTTCCGTGTGGTATCCTGTCAAAAGCCTTGGCAAGGTTCAGTAGAATCACTGTAAACCCATTACCCTTATCCAGTTCAGCCGTCACTGTGTTATAAAATGTGAGCAAGTTACTGAGGCATGATCTACCCTTCACAAAACCATGTTGTCCCCCCATACAGTATCCCATTTTCATCTATCCAATCCTGTATTCTTCTCTTGACTAATTTCTCCAAGACCTTGACAACGATTCCTGATATGCTAATCGGTCGATAATTTACAACAGCAGTCTTGGAACCTCCTTTATGCAGTGGAACCATTTTCCCCTCTTTCCACCCCCTCAGGACTAACCCAGACCCGAGACTCAAAGTAAACAAAATGGTCAAGGGTACTGACAATTCTTTAGCCGCTTCACGTACGACACGAGCTGGTATACCATCCAATCCCACAGATGTATTGACATTGAGGTTTTGCAATAAACTACTCACCTCCACTTCATTCACCACAATTCCTGTATAATCTATTGGTTCATTCATTTCTGCAATGTCACCACCTGGAAGATATATTCTTGCAAAGTGCTCATTCAGTAATTCAACTATATCAACTGATTCGGTTACCTCCCTACCATCGGCATTCTTTAAAATCATTCTGCCATATACATTTTTTCTTTTACTTGTAAAATGTGCAGAATAAAATGTGTTGTTTTGCAACTACCTTGCCTGTTCTCTAGCCAATACACTATCATCAAAAAATTAGCGAACCTGTGCATATTAAATTTTGGTTAGCTACGACTTTCATTAAGGTAAAATTGTGTATAGTTGAAATTTCCTATTTTCCTCACCTTAACTCTCAAACTATATTAATTCATTCAGAATGGCGCAGTCGATAAAAAAAATTTTTTTTTTTCTGATTGATTTGTGCAAGAGTTGGTGAACTGCATTTATTAAATAGGCTGACAACTTTAGGTCTGTTTAATGGCAGGGGTAGAATTAACTGGTAAACAGATTAATGTCTTATCTGTGTAGTGTTGATAGAAGTTAAGGCACAGTAAAACTTAGGGTAGTACAAAGGTGCAGTCGACGACAAACAAAACTAACAAATAATATATATGCAATACATATATAATTTTAACAATAACAAAACCAACGATATAAATTGTACAACATATATAAAAAATTTACACTAATTACAGAAGGTTGCCATGAGGAGCAAACATCTATCTAGAATAGTTCTCAGATCATTTATTTCTGCCTTTATCTGAGTGTGGCATCTAAGTGCACAGATAAATGGCTAGCTTGAGCTAACAAAAACATCATTGGCTTATAAATGTGTAGTTTAGTTAAAATATTTATTTCATTCCTTGCAGTTTATTATTTCAGAAAACTTTGACAAGAATGATTTTTTAACAACTTCAAAACTTTGAATAAGTGCAATGTATTTTTTCATTATATTGTAGTATAGTTACATGTCACTATAACAAATGTATTACAGTAATCATTCACTATTACAAACTAACAAAAGGTTTTGACCAAAGTTGTAGAGCTCAATGCTTTTCTGAAGAAAATTCATAGCAAATCTGCTTAAATAAATCATTCTTTTGCTATCTGTGAGTCTGTTATAATGAGAGTTAATTGTAAAACTCATACAAATAAAATACAGAAACTTCCTTTCACACTTACCCAAGAAATGTCCATATTTTGTCCACACTCTGCTCAGATAATATGAAGCTCCACCTAATCCAACCTCTAAACATTTCTCTAAAGAGAGAGAATCGGAGCACTGATTTTCTACATCAGTATTTATTGCTTCATTCAAGAAATAACGGGGGATATCAGGTCCCACATAGCCAGAATTTTCAAGTTTAAGTGCCCAGTGTAGAAAACGCAAATACTCTATCAGTTTCTTTTCTTTCTCTATATGACGGGGAAAAAAAAGCCTGGTGAATATTTCAGTTGTAAGTATATTAATTTTAATAGATTTTTTGAGTGAGTCATTTCCATATTTTTAAGTTATTCTTATAGTTATGAAAAGGTAAGACAAAATAAGATAAAATCTTAATGCGATGTTTCAATGTCTTCATCTACTGTGTACAACAAAACTAGCTCAACTAAAATAAAATTGGAAAAAAAAATACTGTTAACACAATCTGACTCACCATTAAAAAAGTGACATCAAATAATTAAAAAAAAAAGATTCAGTTAGAACTGAATAACAATGTGGATTATCTATACTGCTGTTTGTATAAAAAAAGTAACTGAAATCTTGAGAAAAATTAGAGTAAATCCATATGCACAATATTTTATTTTTTATTCATTTATTATTGTTTATTTATTATTATTTTTTTATCAACCTCAAACATGGAAGTGATTAGAGAGGGAAGAAAAGAATCTGTTAATATTTTTCTTGAAGAGTTTGGGGTAAACAGTATGGGGAAGACTATTCCAAAGCACAGATATATGGAATAAAGGAAGAGGATGAGAAGTTGGTTTGATGAGTTAGCCATATATGGATATTGACTAGCAACTACTCATGTTCATATATCATTAGAGATAGTGGAGGAAGAGTATTGGCAGTTCAGTGGAGCAGCATCCATATAAATACCGATAGAAAAGACATAATGCAAAGAAATAGAATGTCTACAGGAAAGCAAGTTGAGGAAGTGTGTGTGTGTGTGTGTGCGCGCGCACGCACGTGTACGTGCGTGTGTGGAGGGGATCATCTATTAAATGAATAGTTCTCTTCTACATAGATGCAGTTAAGAAAACAGCTATTTGATTATTACAGAATGCTGGATAATAATCAAGCATTCTGAGGGAGGTTTTTGGTGGTCACCTCCAAATATGAGAACATCATAAGGTTGGGTGGATTTCAGTTTTTTATAAGTATTGAATCTAAGCAACCTTAGTTCTGATCATCTACTAAGGATCGTCTGCTCATCTCTTAATACTTCATAGTGTTAGTCATAGTCAATACTTCATAGGAGAGCAGAAGAGTGCTATTTAAAACAAAAATGAATGTCAAGCATTTTGAAGGATGAAGAGCCTATGAAAGTGATGTGTTTATGCCAGGATAGGCTAAATGCGAAAGCCAACCCAAGAAGAGAAAACCAATCCATGTTCTTGCTGTTGAGTCTTTATTATATTACTTATGCTTTGTTTAATTTCAAATTAATGCCAAAGCTCTTGATAATTTGATGCTATTATAATTCTAATGTAAGTGTTCCATTGTATTAATTTTTATTTAAATGTCCACTTACATTTCAATTAACTAACATATCTTTTAACAGCTGTATAAATTCCATTTCCTTCAATGACCTTTTTTTTCCCTTCCAATCTACGTATCCCATAGATAAATTCCCTTCCATATAATTACATGACCTGCACTCTGTGCTAATCTGCTGATCTATGTTGTCCACATCTTCCTTTGCATATCCCCCTCCACCCTGCCTGTAGCAGCAACTAACTATAAATCTACCAATAATTGTCCGACACTTTAGCAATTTACAACTGATATTGAGAGAACATACCCGATATTATGGTTCACCAGCAGGCGAACCCTAATATCAGGCATGTCCACCTTTGGCTTTGATCACCTCCTGCACCCTTTAAGGGAGGCTTTCCACCACCAATTCTGAATGATCCTAGCATTAGTACATGCAAACTGAGATATCCTCTTGAACCACAATATAACCTTGTATGTTGTGTATTGACTGCCCATTCACATTTGAGATTCAGCATTTTTTGATCATTCTCACTCCCACACTCAGTTGCTTTAAGGCTGTTTAACTGCATCTTCCCTAACAATAGTATGTATCACCTTGCACTTCCAAACTCTCACAGAACAGCACTTTCTACAGATACCTAATTCTAAATCCATTCAAGTGCAATTCATCAAGTCACATATATATCATCTTTTGCATATTAAATTCACTCCATACATCTGCAAACTGTACATCTTCTTAATTAAAAGAAGTTTCACTTATACAAAAAAGAAAGTAATGATACAAGTCTGCCTGGTTGGCCAAGTGGTTAGCATATCTGCTCTCCAACCGAAAGGCTGCAGGTCTGAATCCCGCCATGGGTATGGATGTTTATGATTGTCTGTGGAAATACTAGTGATGGTAGTGGGCGGTAGATGGCATTGGTGTGGTTGCAGTTAGTTGTAGGTGGAGAGTTGTAGAGTAGGTGCCCTCCCTCGATGAGTCTTTGGACTCTCTGGAGGTGTTACATAATAATAATAAGTCTTTAGTGAGACCAATATTGGATTACAGCTCCCAATTTTAGTCGCCAAGGTTTTAATTTAATGTGAAGACTCAAATGTTCTGAGAGAGATTGTATCATGATAATTATAAGAACTGGTTGGTTAGATGTAATCTGATGAATTTATCTATCAGGAGATTTAATTTTCACAAGTGAATTCAGGGTGCATATAATATAGATAACAGGAGTTTGCTGCATCAGGTTGAACCAGGCTCTATTAGAGAACATAATTAAAAGACGACTGTAAAGAAGAAAGCGAGATAGAACAAATATGCAACAAATATATCAGCGAATTTATGCTGGTTGTTGGTGCTGGTAATTGCTGGTAATTTCTTGAAATCTTCTATAAACATTTCTGTATGTCTGGGATTATTTCCTATTTTGTTCTTCAGGTCTCCAAAAAAAAAAATAACTTTTCCTTTATGTCAGCTGTTCTTTATAAATATTTGAGAAATTCCTCTCCTTCTTCAAGGGATCCCAATTCAGCCTTGGAAATACCTGCAGAAGAGACAATGTGAAACTGACTGTCTATGAGATAATGGCTGAAAATATTCTGTTTGAGAGAAGGGTCATCAATCAGCTGAAATTCTCACTTCTGAATGGTATCATGAATATTTAGAGAGGTTTTAGGTGGACTACTACAAATTTGAGAGCAGCAGTATTCCAAGGTTGGACAGATTTGGGATTTGTACCAAGTAAGTAAGTGGACAGATGAAAAGTAGCATCTTGAGTGAAAAAGGATGCCTTAAAATGATGTGTTATTGCCCATTGAAAGACTGTGTGGAGATAGTATTTAGGGTACTTACTGTAGATGATTTTGAAGATTGAGATGTTTAAACATTGTGTCAAGTCTTGTGTATGAGTAAAGAGAGTGCAATCATCAGCAACAACTGTGGATAAAGTTTGAGTTCAGTGAGAGAAAGTCACTTACATATAAATGCAGTGAGTGGCTGAATGAAATAACAGAGCATTGAGGGAGGAATACCTACATTAGTAAAAAATCTGAAGAGAGAACACCCTTCACTACAATATGCAGTGAATGATCCAAGAGAAACTGGCAATCCAATTACATTATTAATTGTAATTAATAATGTAATTGGCTGAGCAGCTTTTGATGCCAAATCTTATCATATACCTTGGAAATATAAAGTACAACAGCACAAGTTTCTACAAACCATTTTATGGCACATTAGGTGATGTAGGCGAGAAAATATGTTATGGATCTTAAATGGCAGAATCCATATTGACTTGGAGTCACTGATTAGACGAAAGTTTTTTGGGTGTTGAAAAAGCTGACTGTTGATGACCTTCTCCATTAAACTTGTCTCCTTTTTTCTTTTTTGAAATTACTGTATATAGGCATGTTTCTATTCTGCAGGAGAGTGCAGAGAGAGAGATGATAAAGAATGGTTGTTAGTTCAAGTACATCTCTCAAACATAATTGGTGAGATCCTCACAACCAGAAGCTTTGTTGTTATCCAGGTTGTTCAGGATTCTTCTGAGGTCTTTTTTGACAGAAGGCTATAGGAAGTGATTTGCCTTGGTTAACTATGCAGAAATTGGATGCCAGGAACTCAGCATCAGCTCTGGTTGATGTTGCACTACTGCTTACCATCTAGATGAAGAACAGATGGTTGCAAAGATGGGCAGAAATTGTGTCCAACAGCTTTAGACAAGAAGGTATGATGGCCTTCTATATTCTTAAATTTTAGGCTCAGACATAGCCTGATTAATGATTATTTTACACATATTTTGGACTTCAGTGAAGGCTGTGAATGAATTTGGAATTTCTGTCTTAAGCTACTTATGTTGCTTTCTGGCAGCGCTGGCATACTTCCTGGAAAATCGCCAGTTGAATATTGAGTGGGAATATTGAATAGAGTGGGGAATGAAGACCTTCATTGCGACATGGATAATTTCTGTAATAGTCTGACCACAGAAAGAAGGAATCTTTACACTTGTTACTGTAGTACCAAAATATAAGAAGCTGCAAATGGTCATGAAGAGCGTCTGTTCTGATCAGAAACATACTACAGGGTCTGGGGTGTAGCTGATGCATCGAGAACTGCAGTCCGGGATCTCAATGAGAAATATGCTATGAGGACACATGCTACTGTGTCCAGGGCAGCCAACATGTCGAGAATTGCAGTCCAGGATCTCGATGAGAAATATGCTACGAGGACTCTCAACATACTTCAGCTTAATAACATCAATGGCACTCAAAAAAAGATGGAAGAGCTTAAGAACATTTTATACAAAAATAACACCCACATTGCATGTTTACAAGAAACGAAACTAAATCAAAATCTGAAGCTCCAAATCAAAGGCTATTCAACACTAAGGAAACACGGACAGGATCATTCTGGTGGAGGCCTAGCAGTAGGTACTGCTAGACCTCCACCAGAATGTACTAGTAGGTACTCTTGCGGACCAACATTAAATATAAAGAAATCATATCAACTACATAGAGCAATATAAATAGTAATACAGAGGCTCAAGCAGTCAAGATATTTCTACCAAAATGCATTATTACAATAGTCAATGCATATCAACCAGATAACATTATTATTATTTCATAACACCTCCAAGGAGTCCAAAGACTCATCGAGGGAGGGCACCTACTCTACAATTCTCTGTCTCCACCAATCCACAACTACCTTCATCATTTACACCAACGCCATCTACTGCCGACCATCACCACTAATATTTTCACAGATAATCACAAACATCCATGCCCACAGCGGGATTTGAACCTGCAGCCTTTTGGCTGGAGAGTGGATACACTAACCACTTGGCCAACCAGGCCGGCATAGATATAAACACAGAACTACTTAAGCAACTTAGTCAAACAATATCAGATACAAAGATTCTTTTAGGAGATCTGAATGCCAAAAGCCCAACTTGGGGCTTGCCACAGCTAGTTAGGAAAGGAGCACAAATAGAGGACATAACTGTTGATCTAAACCTTGAGATCATAAACAACAAGCAAAATACATATTTTTGGAAAAAGGGGGTACAGAATCAGCATTAGACATCACAGCAGTAGATTATGAAACTGCAAATCTTACCCAGTGGAAATACTAAAGAATGCCATCAGTAATCATAGACCTATTATCACAACCATTAATTTGCAGTTAGACCCAAAACCACAGACAAAGAGATCTTGGAACTTCAGAAAAGCAAATTGGCCTAAATACACACAACTATTAGAAACTTATTGCACTGGCATATCCACTAGTAAAGAACTTGATCAGCAACTACTAGAATTAACTAACAACATACAGAGAACTGCAAAAATTTCAATTCCCAGAGGACTCAGGAAAAACAATTGGGTTCCGTTTTGGAAAGATCATAATATCAATGCTATGATCACTGAAAGAGATATTATCAACGAACAATTAAAAAAAAATAATACAGAAGAAAACAGAAAGAAGTTAATAGAATTAACTCAAAAAAATTGAAGATGAAATTTCAAACTGCAAACAAAAAAAGTGAGAAGAATTCTGCTATAAACTAGATCCAAGAAAAGACTCACAACACTGGAACATCATCAGATTATCAAACAACGCAACACTTCTGGATACTGATCACTCTTCAAACACAGTCTCCTCAGGGACCAATACAGCAGCAACAAACAAACAGATGGCAAATTTACTAGCCAAATATTACTTGAATGCAAGCAAGCTGCAATACAACAAAGAAGACAAAAGGTGCAGGAAAATTGCAGAACATCTGCTAATACAATCCAGAACTTATCCTTCTGAAGACATCTTTAACTAAGGATCTCACAATGACAGAATTAGAAACAGCAATTAGTCAAATTGACCCTGACAAATTACCTGGAATTGATCTTATCTTTGGAGATATGATTAAAAACATGGGAGAAATAGCCAAAAACTGCCTTCTGAAGATATTTAACACTTCCTGGAATACAGGTAAACTGCTAAAAATCTGGAAAACATCAGTCATTATACCCTTACTAAAACTTAACAAAAATCCTTGGTGGAGATGACCTTGCTAATGCTTCTGCCTGGTATCTCCACTCGGACCTGGCTCCCACTGAAGAGACCTCAATAAAGGTCGAAACTAGTCTGGGTAGTGGGCCTCCCCTTAATGCATAACATTATACATATCCACAAGGAGATGTGTTTTGCATTATGGGAGATACTGAGATAGGAGTGTCGTGATCTTGCTCCACCTTTGCAACGAGTTGCCCGGTACCACCTTACCCCAGTCCTGAAGATACTTTCAGGCGCAAACTTTGTTTGCTCACACTTGGATAAAGGATTAAACTAAATTTATTATAGTCTAACCAAGTGAAATATAAACTTTCAACATCTTTCTCTAAATTCAGAGTAATTTAATAAAAAGGTGGCACACCATTTGGCAACTCCTATAGGTAGAGTTGACCTTGCTAATGCTTCTGCCTGCTATCTCCACTCGGGGTTGGCTTCCACCGAAGAGACCTCAATAAAGGTCGAAACTAGTCTGAGTAGTGGCCCTCCCCTTAATACATAACATTATACATATCCGCAAGGAGATGTGTTTTGCATTATGGGAGATACTGAGATAGGAGTGTTGTGAGCTTGCTCCACCTTTGCAATGAGTTGCCCGGTGTTGTACCACCTTACCTTAGTCCTGAAGATACTTTCAGGCGCAAACTTTGTTTGCTCACACTTGGATAAAGGATTAAACTAAATTTATTATAACAAAAATCCTAGTTAATGCAAAAACTACAGACCAATACCTTTGACTAGTACTCTCTGTAAACTAAATGAAAGAATGATACATACTAGACTTATGAACTGGCTCTTAGAAAATAACAAGATCAACTTCTACCAAACTGTATACAGGTCTCAACACAGTACAGAAGAGCAATTATTTTATATCTTTGCCAATCAATCAAAGGTGGCTTTCAAGAAAAACCACCAAAGAAGACAACAACAATCTTCTTGGATCTTACTGCTGCCTTTGATTGTGTTTGGAGACAAAAGTTAATAAAAACTGCACAGGATACTGGAATAAGGGGGGGGGGGTGCATTAATTTGGATTTCAGATTTCATGAACGGAAGAAAAATGAAAGTAAAAGTTAATGGAATTTATTCCAACATGCATCGAACTTGGGCTGGAGTCCCACAAGGTTCTGTTTTAAGCCCACTCCTATTTCTCATCTATATGAATGATATTCATCCTCACATAATAAATAACACAAAAATAGCATGCTATGCAAATGATATAGCAATTTGGCATATAAGCAGTAATCCTCAACAATCTGAAAAAAGTCCTAAATAATTCAATAACAGGCTTAGAAAGATGGGCAAAGGAACTTAAATTACAGATAAACCTGGAAAAAACAAAACTAAATATCTTCTCCACTGATAGAAAAAATGGACATAATTACAATCCCCAAATCAAAATATATAATACCAAAATAGGAAAAACAGAGTCTCCAAAATACTGAGACCTAACCCTAGAAATTTACATATTACAAATATATCTAATAAAGTTCTTAAAAAGCTTATATCATCAAAAGGTTTTATGGAACAAAGTGGGGTTGCAAAACCAGAGACACTCAAAACTATATACACGGCACTCATACGACCCACCATGGAATATGCCTCATCAATCTGAGCTCCAGCTTCTACTAGCTCAAAAGAAAAATTTGACAGAGTACAATCAAGAGCAGCAAAAATTATTACAGGTGCAGTCTCATCCACAAATAATTTAAAAGCTCAACAAAAGTGTGGGCTTCACATACTAGAAGAGAGAAAAAAACTCCACAGTTAAATTCACTAACAGAATCAGGAGCCAACAACAGGATCACATCTCACTCAGGACTTTCGATGCCTGGACTGGAAAATCTAGACTAAAGAGGTCATCTACTTTACAATATGATCATGAAATTAGAAAACAGATTGACTTTGAACACCTGTCCTCTGCTTATTTCAATGGGCAGGTTCTCTAAGTTGATCTTTTGACTTTTGAGCCATTCTTTTCCATTATACTAGAAAAAATACAACGATTAACTTAAATCTCCTAGCACCTTGTTCAAACAGGATTCACAGCATGAAAATAAAAGAAAAGGACTTAACACTAAACATAACTTAAATAATCTAAACCATGCCATTGCTTATACTGATGGATCATCTGATGAAGCACTCAACCAACGAGGTTCAGGGGTTTTTCTAACTCTACCTGGAGGCAAGGAAATGCAAATCAACTAGCTAGCAAAATAGCTTCAAACTTCACTTGTGAATTAACAGTCATAGAAGTAGCTCTCAAGTTCTATCTCTGCTTACTAAATAACTTAAGGAATTCACAACATACAACAGAATATAAATTAAATTAAACTTTAATATATATTTCCAATATTTCACCATATTTGCCATTTTCACAGGAATTTAAAATAAAGACACATGCATGCAGGCACTACACACAGTAAATGAGGAAGAAGCGAGGAAGCTATTGTTTCTCCTAAAAGTCCTGATGCCCTCTAGTGGGCTATATAGGTATTCTTGGACATTGGGCTGAAGGTCTTCTGATGTATCTCTCCCAAATTTGGAGCAGTCTCATGCAACCAAATTTGTTGAGGTCTGGCATGTTTCTTAGGGCTGAGGCTGATTCCATGAAAAGTCTTCCAAATCTGAATTTGCTACATGTATTACTGTAGCTTTCTTCCACCGTATTCTGTGGCATGTATCCAGAGCATAGTCTGCAAGACCAGAGTGGCTGTACTGGTGAAAACAGATGTAGTCCTTGTGTTCTGAAATTCCAATATTCACTGTCCTGCCTGTTTGGCCAAAGTAGGACAGCTTACAGCTGCAAGGGACCTGGTATATGCCAGGTAGGTCTAGGGGAAGTGGTTGGTCTTTAGTGGAGTGGATAAATGAAGCCAATTTTCTATATGGTCTGTAACAAGAGGTCAAGTCATGTTTTTTTAAGATTTTGGTAATTTTTTCCAAGGTGCCTCGGTTGTAGGGAATGGTGATGGATTTAGAGTAATCAGTGTTGTGAAGGGGGGAGGGGGGTTTTGGTTTATTGGTTTCAATATTTTTTGGAGGGGTAGCAAACTTAGCTATTCGGGCGCTTCAAGAAGAGCTTTCTAGCACGTTAAATCATGAGATTTGGTCAATTTTATACGATGTCTCGTGCACTGCTGGGGATAAAGAATTTGAAAAAATACAAGGTCGACATATCAAGAAATTTGAGAAATAAAAAAGAACTCTACCTCCGAACCTAAACTTCCAACCAACACTGTGGTCAACCTTAATTCACTTAATTTGAAGCCTGAAGCACTCAACGATCTTTCACATGGCCACAACTTCACCATTGCTCCCAGAAAAATAAAGGCCAAGGATATAATGATCCAAATTGAACGCAGGATCTGCCACCCTCCAAACCACATCGCCAACAATATTAGACTAGATGTAGCTCATGTTCTCACGAAAGCAAGACCACCAAAAACCAACATATCCAATAAGTATTTATAAAGCTCTGCAGGAAATGAAGAAAAACAAAGAAATAGTAATCACCAAAGCAGATAAGTGAAATGCCACAGTAGTACTTAACCAAATGGACTACACAGGTAAGCTTAATGATATATTATTAGATCATGCTACTTACTTCCCTATTGAATACAATCCCACCAACTCACAAATTAGAAAACTCCATAGGCTCCTTAAGAAGGGTCACTTCCTGGCGTGTAGAAGTTACTAACAAATTAAAACCGTTCAATTCCATACCCCACCCCCATATATATAGACTCCCAAAAATACATAAAGAAAATATGTCATTACATCCCATAGTGGATGGCATTGATTCCCCCACATACAAATTAGCTAAACATTTGGCCAAAGCGCTCACACACTATACTGGCAACACACCATCACACATAAAAAAAACTCAGCCCACTTCAAAGCCAGCATAGAAAACCTTACACTCCAACATACTGACATAATGGGCAGTTTTGACATCTCCTCCTTATTCACAAATGTCCCACTTAAGGAAACTTTAGAGCTAATTTAGAGAACGGTCAATGAGTTTAAGGAATGGTATGATACATTTTGTGTTTCTTAGGGGGAGGGGACCTCCCCTCGATTAACCTTAGAGTTAATCCAAGCTAAATTTCCTCCCAATATCTCAGTCCTATTTCAGTTCACAATGAACTCAGGCTATTTCATTTGGCAAGAAAAATTCTACAAACAAATAGAAGGGACAGCCATGGGCTCACCGCTCTCCCCTCCCTTGGCCAACTACTTTATGGAGACTTTTGAAAGCCTTAAACTCTGCCCCACAAAAACCAACCATATGGCTTCACTACATTTATGATGTGTTCGCTATTTGGCCACATGGCTCTGACATGCTCCTCTCCTTCTTAACATACTTAAACAACCACCCCTGAATCACCTTCACCCTGGAAAAAGAGGAAAACAATAGCTTCCCTTTCCTAGACACACTAGTCACGCCAACCTGATGGAACCTCGATTTTCTCAGTTTATAGAAAACCCACATATACAGGCAGATACATCCACCAACAATCTCGCCCCCCCACCTCACAACAATATGGAGTTATTAAGACACTATACAACAGGGCTATACTAATCTGTTCAAATGACAATGCCCTAACCACTGAACTAAACTACATCTTCAACACTTTCTCAGCTACCCACCCCCAAAAAATATTGAGACCAATAAACCCCCTCCCCCCTTCACAACAAGGATTACTCTAAATCAATCACCATTCCTTACATCTGAGGCATCTTGGAAAAAATTGCCAAAATCTTAAAAAAAACATGACTTGATCTCTTGTTAAAGACCATACAGAAAATTGACTTCCCTTATCCGCTCCAGTAAAAACCAACCATTTCCCTTAGACCTACCTGGTGTATATCAGGTCACTTGCAGCTGTAAGCTGTCCTACTTTGGCCAAACAGGCAGGACAGCGAATATCAGAATTTCAGAACACAAGGACTACATCCGTTTTCACCAGTACAGCAACTCTGGTCTTGCAGACTATGCTCTGGATACCCACCAAAGAATACGGTGGAAGAAAGCTACAGTAATACACTGTAACAAATTTAAATTTGAAAAACTTTTCATGGAATCAGCCTCAGCCCTAAGAAATATGCCAAACTGCAACAAATCTGGTTGCATGAGACTGTCCCAAATTTGGGAGATATACATCAGAAGACCTTCAGCCCAAAGGCCAAGAATACCTACATAGTCCGCTAGGGGGCACCATCAGGACTTTTAGGAGAAACAATAGCTTCCTCGCTTCTTCTTCATTTACTGTGTGTAATGCCTGTGTGCACGTGTCTTTATTTTAAGTTCCTGTGAAGGTGGCAACATGACGTTGCCAAAATATTGGAAATATTTATTCAAGTTTAATTTATATTCTATTTGACATTGTGAATTCCTTAAGTTATTTAGTAAGCATGTATAACCAATGTATAATGCCTTCCTATGAGAACAGTAATAAACACAATAGAAGGAATAACCATCTACAGTGACTCAAATTCTGCACTTGAAGCATTAAGAAATGGAAAAACAAAACTCACACAGCTAACGACTTTAAATTTGAAAAATAAGAACTGTACACTGTAATGGATTACCCCATGTAAATATTGAAGGCAATGAGAGAACAGACAGACTAACCAAAGAAGCATGATACCTCAAAAATCACACCCACTATCACTAACTGATGCTAACTCTGTTGCAAAAATAAGATTGGTAAAACAAACTATCAAGAAGAATGAAATCAGAGAAATTAATGAAAATAGAGAAATAACCACAGTCATCACCAGACTAAGGATGGAACATTTTGAAGGCATGAAAATTCATCCGGACAGTACTAAAAGCTATGAAATATGCAAGAACTATCCAGGAATCAAACTAACACCTTTCCATATCTATCCTTGTCCAGCAACTGCAGGACAAGGATAGATATGGAATAGATATGCTCTACAGAAAACTGACAATAACCCAATATAGAAAAGCTCTACTCCATCAAAGTTCAATAGGTTTCCAAAGCAGTTCTACAGGTCTACGTTCATATCTAGAAGCTCTTCAAACGGACTCGACAATAACAACTCATGGGTAAAATCCAAGAATGTTGAAAGCTAAGCTACTCGATGATCAGCGCTGTGACGCAAGTGCAACCTTGCCTGCTATTGCATGACTAAATCGCATCAATGGCATGACTTGATCATGAGTGAAAACAAGAGATCCAACGCTGTTATTTTGAACTTTGCGATCGAAAATGGTAAACCACTAAAAGAAGACATCAACAGATTGGCAGGAGAATGAAACTTCGATTCTAGAAATCTCATCAGGTGCCATTGTTTTGGACCCATAAATAAAAAAAAAGATGGAACGAACTTTCCATGTCTCGTGAAAGTGACCTGTAAACACCGACAAGCACATCCAATAACAGTGATTAATAACGAGATCAAGGACACCTGCCCAATCACGCATACGTGCTCGTCCTGACTTAACATTTGTCCAAAGAGAAGAAAGATGTTATCTTCTTAGACAACTTGAAGAAAAACACCAAAATGGAGACAACAGTTGGATCACTGACTACAAATAAGTTAAATTAGTACAAAAATCAAGTGACACCACTAATAGCCACCATGGAGGCCAGTATGGAAGCACTGCATAGGAAATGTACAAGACCCCTGTAGTCAAATATATATATCCCACAGAACCTTATCCACTTCACTAACATCTGTGGCCTCAACTCCAACCTTAATAGTGTCCACTACCATCTTCTGTCTACCAAGCCCCCACCTACTCTTTTGGCAGAAACTCAAATCTCACCTCCCCCTAGCACTATACATCTCAAACTACTTTAACTCCTTTTGACCCAAGGGTAGTGTCTGCACATATATCCACTCGGACATGACTTGCCAGAGCAAAGCCAACCTAGAATCTTTTTGATTTTTTGACCTTTTTGGTTGAAAATATTCCTTCCCCACTAAGTCAAATTCATTTGCTGTGTCTATCACTCCCCTAATGCCACCAACCACTCTGAGCTCTTTAATTTCCTCCCCTTAAAAATTGGTTTTCTCCATTCCCACTTTCTTAACAGTGAAATCATCCTCTTAGGAGATGTTAATGTCCAACTGGCATTCCTTCTCCAATTGCACAGATCTTGCAGGCAGAGATGCTGAAATATTTACCATCACTAATCACCTTACACAAATTGTTCACATGCCAATCAGAATACAGATAACTCAAACCACTCCCCAAACACCCTACATCTCTTCCTCACCAATGACCCTTCCAAATACACAGTGAATAAAGTGAGCCCCCTGGGTAATTCTGACCACAATCAAGTGCTCATCTCTGCCCCCATGCAGCAATGCTTACACAGCCACTCCCATACAATAGTTTGGCATTATAACAGTGCCAAGTGGGACAGCCTCTCTGACTGCTATGCCTCATTTCCATGGCTGAACTATTGTTACAAGCCTTCCAACAAAAAAAATTTGCACCAACATATCACCAACGTAATCCTCACTGGGATGGAAACATACATTCTCTACACTACTCTGAACTACCATCCCCTAACTAAACTCTGCTTCTCCATAAGATGTGCCAAGGCTGTAAATGAAAAATCAAGCATAACACAATTAACTTACATCAAGAACTCCATCTTCCTTTAGTGCGTATAGCCCGGAACAGATGCAAGAAAACTATCAATGCTTCCAAAACAGATTTGAAAGAGCAAAAAGCAGGAAACTAGCAGCCTGCCCAAATGGCAGCCGAGCCTTTTGTTTTCTTGCCAAAGCAATTGGCTGTAACTTTTGCCCAACACTATTCCCACCCCATCATACCCAGATGGCTCTATTGCATCATCATTACCCACGAAAAAGCCAATCTCTTGGCTTCACACTTTCCCCCCTCCCCAACCATTCCAGCTGCTCAATACAATGCACCATATATCCTTTTGCCAGAAAGAGATCCAAAAAACATTGTCTTTTACCCAACTCTATTAGACACAAAAAAAGTCTCATGGCCATGAAGGTGTTAAGTTCTGAATTAGACAAAAATTAAATTAAATTATGTTTCCTTCAGACTTAACATGGGCTTGCAAATTTGAATCAATTATTGATGTATACCAAAATATACAAAACTCTTGTAAATTTCACTAAAATGTTACTAAACTGAGAATCCTTCATTTAATATGTGATATTATAAAGTATTTGAGAATTGCTAAACTGCTTAAGTGTAAGTACTTATAAATTGCTGGGTGAAAGAGATAATCCGATTAAATAGAAATGGACGGAATCGAAACACGTGCATACAGGTGCACCTTTCGTAAGCAAATAAGTTCCCCCCCCACACACACACACACTCATACACGCAGAAGAGTAGGCTAAGATTTCTGTGTGTGGCGTGCAGTACTGGTGACGTGAGGTGACGCTGAGAAAAATGGGAGGTATAATCAATGACGTGAAGTAAACGTGTGGTGCGCAATTTAAAAAGTCGTGCAATGCTTAGAAGACTCTCTTGTGCTCTTGTTCTTTAGGCTGAGTTTTAGACTTACTCTTGTGCGGAGTTTCGCTCAGGAGTTTTCGGGCTATCTTGCTGATGTGTGTGTAGCCTCCTCGTGGCGTCCCCTCGTTCCCCACAGATTCGAGACAATGATGGAGGAACTTTGCTCTAGATTTCCCAACAATTTACAGGTCGGCGACCAGCCCAGCAGAAGGTATTCACCGATGCTTACGGAGATGTCGTTATGATGTTGAACGAGTTCACCATGGAACAATGTCTATCTATTTTCAGCGGCAGAAGTGCAGATTGAACCTATGAAGAATGCCTCAGCGAAAGCAGAAGGAATGTGGAGATATTACTCCACGTTCGAAAGTAATTGTCCAGACGAGATATGAAAAGTGGCCAGATAATTCCACAGCAATTGGTAACGTACAATCCATGTTTTATTATGTGTATATGTGTATTAGAAGAATATATGTAAAATTTAGGAAAGACTCTAGAGAATGCTTCTTTGAATGATAAAGTAATAATGAGAATTTTGAGTATTTTGTTAAGTAAATTAATTGAGAGCACATGGTGCCTAAGAATTGTCTTTTAATGATAGAAAGGGTTATGAGAATTTTGTGAGAAGAAATTGTTTAAGAGCACATGAAGCTAGTTTAGTAATTCAGCTAATAATTGTCCTTAGTATTAATGAATAAGTGTAATTTTTCAAGTGCAGATTGTAAGCCTTAACTGAAGTTCTTTGTCATGCATGCTAAGATACATATTGAGAATCTAAGTAAATTAGTGCTCATTCATAGAATGTACAATGTTTCAATTGAATTAAATGTTTTGTTCTTTATGTTTAACTGATGACTTGCCTGATTTTCTTCTCTGTTGCACTTGCTCATAAATTACGGACCATAGCGGGAGATTAATTTAGAGAGAGGCTACGACTACGTAGTACGTAGTCGTACTACGTACTACTTACTACGTAACTCCTAATAACATAAGATTGTATGCTAAACTATGTTCTGGTTCCTCGATTTTACACTATCTGTTAATCTAGGATTCGGGGTGGCGCAGTGAAAAATAAATTTTCCCTGAATCCAAAAAAGGAATTAGAACCAGTGTGAGACAAAGGAATAGGTATCCGCCATTAGTATTTCCTTTGTCCCACAAACCACTAGCATCGTTCTTGTAAGTATAGATCGGCCAAGAGAGATATTGAAGATAAGAGAATATAGACTAAATATAGAGAAAATAGTAAGAATAAAATAAAGGAGAAAAATTTTACAATGGCAATTCTCCAATTGTCCTGAAGGCTTGTGCACCAGAACTGACTACTGTCCTATGCCACCTGTATATACTTTCTTACTCCACTGGTATCTATCTCACAGTCTAGAAACTGGCCTATATTCAATCCATTCCCAAGGAGGGTGACAAATCACTGCCATCTAACCCTGCCTATCTCACTTACCTCAGTCATATCTAAAGTCATGGAGAAAATCAATAATTCCCAACTCCAACATTACCTTAAAGGCACCCAACTAATAAATGACCACCAGTATGAATTCCATGAGATCTACTCACATATATCACCCATCTCTGGACAAATGCCGTGAAGAAGTTTGGCGAATCTCAAGTAATATCTCCAAAGTTTTTGACTGGGTCTGGCACAAAGGCTTACTAAGCAAACTCCCATCATTTGGTCTGTCTCAGGACTTCTGCAGTTGGATTACCAGGTTTCTGTCTGGACACACACACACACACATTACGAGTGAGTAGATGGTTCCTTATCCTCTCACCATTCAACTAATGCCCAGGTTCCACAAGGTTCTGTTCTTTCACCAACCCTCTTCCTTCTCTATATCAATGACCTACTTCAGTTGACCTAAAACCCAATACACAGGTTTGCAGATGACAGCACATTGCACTCCTCCCTTTCATTTGATAAACCTTACTCTATGCAACTCACCTCAACCTACAAAATATTAACCACCACTGCTCTCATTTCTGATCTCCAAGCCATCCTCCAATGGGCTCAGATATCGTCACTTTCAATGCTAGTAAAACCCAGTTCTGTTTCTCACAAAAAAAGAACCATTTTCTCCCTGTATTATTTTTGATAACACTCAAATTTCTAGACAAGATGAGATCTCTTGGAATTACCTTGACATTAAGCCTCTCCTGACAAAAACACATCACAACCAATGCATTCTCAGCTTCTAAAAAACTAGGATCTCTCTTTCACTCAAGACGTTACTGCACCTTTGAACAGCTGTTAACCCTATACAAATCACTAATCTGTCCAGCTTCCAAATACTGCTCTCACATTTGGAGTGGGGCCCTAAGAGCTCCCTCAAAATGTTTGACTCAATACAGAGGAGAGCAATTAGACTGATTTAATGACATCTCTTACCAACTCACTTCCTCCCACTTTTGCAGACATTTGGTTTCTGCAATTTGTATATTCTATAAATATTTCCATGGCAAAAGTTCATCTGAAATAGCATCAATAATTCAATTCCCCCACACAGTTCTAAGCCCATTGGAACACATGCAGCTGCAGTCCAATATCCTTTCACAGTACACCTTGAACTCCACAAACAAGTTTCTACTGCTGTACTGTGGAACAGTCTTCCCCCTGATGTATTTTCCAAGGAATACAATATATACAGGCTTTTAAATCAAATGTAAATAAGTTTCTCCTTTCTCAACCCACTACCCATATATGGTACTAATGTACTCTAGATTGATCGACCAACCTCTCGTGTATGAGCTCAACATAAAAAAAAAAAAAATTAATTAAATAAAATAAATATATGTTTAAAACCTATTGTAGAAGGGGTGATATAAGATACAATTGCATATACTTTTTGATACAACTGATATATAAGAAATTGTTAATAAAGAATTAACAAACCTTTTTCTTGATGTGGTAAACACTTATGGCTTAAAAAATCATTACATAAAACTGTTGATAGCAGATCATTAGGATAATATCCTAATATTGCCAAACTGCTTACAAATTTCACATATAGAGCAGGATATGACTTTTTAAACAGAAAAAGTTTTTCTTTATCCATACATAACACATCCCAAAACGTGTTACCATCATCAGGCTGATATCCAATAAGTGCAAATGCTTCTACTAAAGTCAAGACAGAAACATATTTATGATATACAGCATCTGGTTGATTTATAATCTGTTCTGATATATACTCCAACAAATCTTTTGATACAAATTCAAATCTTGTAAATACACGCAGTACAGAATATGAGGATAAAAAGTCCCACTTCTGTGATAAAACTCTTTCTGAAACAGCAGTGAACAATTGCTTAGAAAAGAAGTTTCTCTTGTATAAAAATCTAAGTATATGTACAATCTGAAGAATGGTCAGTTGACATATGTTCGAAGAAACAGTAGTAAGAGATGCATCAAGAAGTTCTTCATGGCCTTTCACATCAGACGGTATGTGTAGCAATGAAATTAGTACTGAATAGGCCTGCTGAGTTGACAATAGCACAGATTTTTGCAGTAACACTTCCACTAATTTCTGAAATTAAAAACATTTTATAAGCAAATTGTCATGTGCATTACTTTCAATAAAACTATATAATTTGAATAACAAGAACAATAAATTCAAGGCATTTACAGTCAGTGAACTTTTTCTAAAATTACTCCTAAAATTTCCTCAGCCCACAAAGTAAAACAATAGTAAAATATGCACTTGACTCTTACTATATTAAATTCTCTCTCACTATAATTAACTACAAACAGGTACCATAAAATGCTCCATAAGTATGACTCTTTTAAAGCAAATTTATTATAGCAAGCTAGCTACTATGCTCTATGGAATTTGCTATTCCTACAGTCCCTACAAGTTTTCTATGGTAAAAGCTGACTGTTTCATATATAGTAAACTACTAATACGGTGTGTTTATTACGATATACAGAAAACAGAAAAAAAAGTGCACCAAACTGGTTTGAATTTTAAGAGGCTGCATTTTCAAACTATGACATATACATTATAATAAATTTAGTTTAATCCTTTATCCAAATGTGAACAAACAAAGTTTGCACCTGAAAGTATCTTCAGGACTGGGGTAAGGTGGTACAACACCGGGCAACTCGTTGCAAAGGTGGAGCAAGCTAATATCACTCCTATCTCAGTATCGCCCATAATGCAAAACACATCTCCTTGCAGATATGTATAATGTTATGCATTAAGGGAAGGGCCACTACCCAGACTAGTTTCGACCTTTACTGAGGTCTCTTCAGTGGGAGCCAGGCCCAAGTGGAGATAGCAGGCAAAAGCATTAGCAAGGTCAACTCTACCTATAGGAGTTGCCAAACAGTGTGCCACCTTTTTATTAAATTACTCTGGATTTAGAGAAAGATGTTGAAAGTTTATTTTTCACTTGGTTATGACATATACAGTAATCTAACATTTATTCGACCACATTGGTAAGGAAAATTGCCATCCTGATAACTGAACTGCAATTACATGGTGCTGTACCAGAAATTGATTGTTGGAAGTTTTTTTTCACTTGGTTAGACTATAATATATATTTAGTTTAATCCTTTATTCAAGTGCAAGCAAACAAAGTTTGCGCCTGAAGTATCTTCAGGACTGGGGCAACTGTAGGCTCTCTCTCTCTCTCACTCACACACACACAGTAATGCCTATTCGATAAGATCATGTGTATGAAAGACAGCATTGTATATAAAACTTTACAGATATTCTTTGTCTTCATTCTGTTCATCCATGGCAAAATGCTAAACTCAATGTTTTTGAAGATTTTTATTTATTTATTTATTATTTTATTCATGAAGGATGATAAATTATTTGAAGAAGTTAAAATGCAAATTGAAATGTTTCTATAAAACTATGTGCACAGTCTTAGTACATGCAATTTTGAGACTGCGACCTTATAGCCTACTTTAGACTGAATAAATGTGTTTTGATTCAGCTGACATTATTTCTAATGTTGATCATTTTTATCTATTTTGGGTATAAAAAGACTACCTATATCTCTGAAATATATTGTGTCACTTTCCTGCTGCCACTATTAGAAAGTTGTCTATGGTATGTTTGTCTAAAATACTCATTGCACAGAAACTACAGACAGATAGTCAAAGTAAGCACTTTCTCTTGTGTTGTTGCCAATGCAATGGAGTTGTCACACTGCATACATAAAATCTTGGCTATGCTTCAATATATATGGTTACCATTTGTCAAACTATCCAAGAACACAGAATATGAATACTAATAGAAAGGAGGAAAGTATAACATGAGAGAGGACATGAAAGAATTACTGGAAGTGGCAAAAGAAAAAAAGTGAGAGAGTTAAGATAGTGAGTCTGTTGCCACGGTATGACAGAGTAGAGCTGAGAAGGAGGGCCATAATAGCAAATAACTCAAAGTGTATGTTATGCAGGAGGAGTGGTGTGGGGTTTGTGGATGTGTGGAATGAGTTCAGCCAGCGAAAGGACATACAAGGATGGTTTGCATCTGAATGGATTTGGTGTTTGTAGACTGGAAAAATATTGTTGAATTAAGAGAAAGTGGATGTGCAGAATCAGGGAAACTAGGGAATTGAGGGGGGGGGGGGCTGCTGAGTGGATATGCAGACATCAGTGAGGCAGTTAAGTGTCAGAATGTGTGTAATATGCCAAGTTAGTATAACAAACCAGAATGAGATAGTTAGTATAAAGCATCAGGACAGTGGTGGGCCTAAGCAGCTTTTGCACTTTATGTACACAATGCCATGAGTATTCAGAACAAGCAGAAGGAATTTTTAGCATTGGTTAGTCCATCCTGGCCAAAGGATATTGGAATTAATGAGACATGGCTAAGAGTAGATGATATGGTTAGTGGGATAGAATGTGAAGGGTATAGTGTGTTCAGGGAGGATAGAAAAAAAAAGAATGGGGGGGGGGTTATTGATGAGAGCTGATGAACTGCAACCAAAGAGAATAGAAGTTCAACTGCAAGCCATTATAAATAACACATTTGAGGCTATCTAGTGTGAGATTGAGGCCAGCAGAATAAAATATGTAGTTGGATGCTGCTATATACCAGTGGATTGAAAAGATGACGGAGATAGTATACATCGGCAAATAGACTAAATTAGTGGAGGATAGGTAATTATTATGGGGGATTTCTACTATGGGAAAATAGATTGGAAGGAGGAGAGGACACATGGTAGGAAGAAAATGGATTTTATGCAGTTACTACGGGATAATTACTTGAGACAGCATGTAATGAAATATACTAGGGATTCGAGAGTGCTCGAACTAGTAATTGCATCTGAGAATTTGTCTATAATGAATATGACCACGTTGCCACCAATTGGTGAGAGAGTGATCATACGGTCTTGATCTGGGAGATGGCTAAATATATGGAATTTTCAGTTAAGACAGGATATATGTGGAATTAATGGGCTGGTAAGTATGACAAGCTTAGGAGATTTCTTGGATTAGTGCGATGGAATGTAAAAACTGCAAGAGCTGGATGTTGATAGTGCATGGGAAGTAGTAAAGGAGTGTTTGAGGGAGGTAATGGCATACTGCATACCTAGAATCAGGAGAGTAAATCAAGTGTGAGTTAAATGGATGAATATCATCATTAAGCTGGAGCTGAAAAAAAAAAAAAAAAAAAAAAAGGAAACAATTGTGGAGGGAATTTACAGAGAAAGGTGACCGGCAGGCACAGGCCAGAATGTTAACAAGTGTAGTAAGAAAGGCAAAAGCAGAGTATGAAAGGAAGTTACCAATGTAGGCTAAAGATAATCCCAAACAGTTTTTTTTGATATTCTTATTAACATCTGACCTCCATGGAGTAGGAGACTCATTGTGGGAGGCACACACTTGCACACAGTGCTCAACCAACCATGCTTTAAACTGATTCAATGTGTCTACACCCACAACACACTCAGGCAATGCATTCCACTTACCAACCACTCTCCATGCAAAGAACCTACTCCTCACTCCTCTGCTCGCACTCTCCTTATACAGCTTCCAGCAATGCAATGGCCTCTTGTTCTACTCCCTCTATCATTCTAAGAAAAATCTCTTCCATGTCGACCCAGTAACAACCCCCCCTGACTAGCTTATATGTCTCAATCATATTTCCCCCCTCTTCCTTCTATTCATAAGGCACTGCAACTTACATTCTCTCAATCTGTCCTTATATACTCAATTATATGCTGCAAGTAAAAGAAAGAATGTTATATGGCAGAATGATTTTAATGAATGCTGATGGTAGGGAGGTAACTGAATCAGTCAAAATAGTAGAATTACTAA
Organism: Typopeltis vanoorti; assembly: GCF_054136105.1. Taxonomy (NCBI): domain Eukaryota; kingdom Metazoa; phylum Arthropoda; class Arachnida; order Uropygi; family Thelyphonidae; genus Typopeltis; species Typopeltis vanoorti. The sequence continues at coordinate 77,444,695 of NC_143561.1, forward strand.
GTGAACACTTTGCAAGAGTATATCATCCAGGTGGAGATATTGCAGGAACAAGAGAGCCAAAGGCTTATATGGGAACTGAGGTAAATGAAATGGAGGTGCTTAGCATATTACAGAACCTTAATATGAATACAGCTATGGGATTGGATGGTATACCAGCTTGAGTTTTACATGAAGTGGTGAATGAATTATCAGTGCCCTTGACCATGTTGTTTATTCTAAGTCTCAGCTCTGGGTTAGTCCTGAGGGGAGGGGGGGGGTAGGAAATAGTTCCATTGCAAAAAGGAGGCTGCTCCAAGACTGATATAGCAAATTACTGACCGATCAGCATATCAGGAGTTGTTGTCCAAGTACTGGAGAAGTTGGTCAAGAGCAAAATACAAGAAGGGATAGATGGAAATGGGATACTGCATGGGGCAGCATGGTTTTTGTGCAGGGTAGGTCATGCCTCAGTAACTTGTTCACGTTTTATAATACAGTAACAGCTGAGTTGGATAAAGGTAATGGGTTTATAGTGATACTGCTGGAATCTGTCAAGGCCTTTGACAGGATACTACATGGAATTTTAATCAGTAAACTGCAAAACATGGGGATGGATTGTGACTAGTGGTGTGCCACGGGGTTCTGTTCTAGGATCGCTACTGTTTAGTGTATACCTTGATGATATAGGAAAGGATCTGAGAGGAACTGTTCAGTTATTTGCTGATGATGCAACGTTGGGTAGAGCAATAGTTAATACAGATGATGTCAAAATTTTGCAGGATGATTTGGATTGGTAGACTGGGCAAAGTAGAATGGATGTCGGTTTAATGTGGTAAAATGTAAGGTTATGCATTTTGGGGGTGAAAAGATCACCGGCTATACCACATTGGTGGTACTTCAGGAAATTGACAAAGCCAGAGACTTGGGGATGTTAGTGGATATGGAGTTAAAGTTTAGGGAGCACAGAGCAAAAGTGGCTAAAGCAGCTCATCAGATCACTTGGTTACTGAAGAATACTTTAATGAGCAGACAAGCAGGTTAATGTTCCTCTTTACTGAGCCTTGATAAGATGCAGATCTGGGCACCAGAGTTTCTTAGTGATGAGATGGAGAGGATCCAGATGCAAATGACCAAGATGATAGCAGGTCTATGGAATGAATCTTACAAAAACAGGTTGAAGATCTGTGGGTTACAGAAACTGGTTGGTATACAGAAAAGGAGTGATATGATTGAGATGGGGGATTTTTACAAAATTAATTCAGAAGAAATTGTTCAGAACTGGTCTGGTGGTGGGAGAGCTAGGGGCCATCCATAGAAACTGGGTAAGAATGTAGTTAGCAAGGCTGTTAGAACTAGGTTATTTGCTTGGAGAGTAGTGAATAAGTGGAATAGGTTGCCAGAGTCTGTTGCGAACCATGACTGTGAATGAGTTCAAAGCAAAGTATGATAGATACCATGAAAATGTTGGATACTTCTTGACATGAATGTTTAAGGCCTCCCTTGATGAGTTTAAGGACTCCTTAGAGTAGCCTGTAACAATAATAGTAATAATAATGTAATAATGTAAACTAAATTTTTTGTCTATTGTGTTATATGTATTACCATCATCACTTCTATAGGCCGACCATCACGAGAATCATCTTCAATGCTCTCTCTTCCTAGGCGAAACTGTTTACCCATTCCTTCACAGTGGAATATGAAGGAGAAGCTTCCCCCATAAACACCATCTGATCACTGTTTGATAGTAATTGGAGAAAACACTTCTTTGGTGAAAAACTTTATCACAGCACGGTACTCAATTTTTAACATTACAGCCACTTAGCATGCCACATGTTAGTCAAATGAGTGCCTCCAACTGACGCAGGTAGAGAATTGAAACTTGTATACTAACCTCCCCATAGATGGTCATGCACTGCATTTGAACATTAGCATGAATTTTGCATGTAAGGCTGGAAACTTTTAGAAACTACCTCGTATAATTCTGACATTTTCCTCAAACAATAATTACCAAGCTTTCATTTTCAGCTAACATAGTATTGTTGTAATGCTCATTCATTCCTACAATTCTATCCTTTTGGAAAGCAACTTATTTGTTTGTATGTAATGCACCATTCAATTAAGAAATACTTTATATGGACTTTTTTTCAAATGAAGGTGAATTAACTAATCTCATATATTATTATTTATATGGGCACTCCATGTAGTCAAAAGACTCATCGCAGGAGACCCACTCTATTCATTAAAACAATACCCATCATACATCTCTCTAAACCTATTCCCTCTTGAGGTGCTCACAACCACCTCTGATAACCCATCCCACTCATTCATCACTCCAAGAAAAGAAACTAGACTGCACATCATCTCTGCCTGTCAGCCAAACTCTGCAAACCCCCCCCCTGCCCACATCCTCTCAATGTATTCTCATAGGGAGCATTCTACAGACCTGCCACCAGCTTGGTCATTCGTCTCTGAACTGAATCCTATCTACAACCTCCTGATCCCCAAGAAACGCAGGTGACCAAATCTGTGCACAGTAGTCAACATGTGGCCAAATCATAACCTTATTAAGAGGAATAATAACCTCCCTATCTTTAATTGTCAATGCGCTCTTCAGCATCCAAGTAATCCTCTGAGTTATTCTGCCGACTCTTGAAATATGTCGTCTGAATTTCAATCACTATTATTATTATTAGACACCTCCAGGGAGTCCAAAGACTTATCGAGGGATGAGTATCCACCATCACCCCCAGATCCCTAGCCTTATCAATCTCCTGTAAACTATTACTACCATCAATATGACATGAAGTGTGTAATCTTTTCATCCCTAAGTGCATTACCTTACATTTTGCAACATCGAATTGACAACTATTGTCCTTTGCCCTCACTGCCGATTTATTTAAATCAGCTTGTAAGATATCTACATCACCTTTATCAGCCATTGCCCTCCCAAGTTTTGCATCATTGGCAAACAACTGAATGTTCCCTTTCAAATCTTTTGTATTATCATTAATATACCAATTAATTGATTCCACTGATGTCTGTCTATCTATCAGCCCCCCCCCCCATCCATGCCATCAACCTCATATCCATTCCCATTTGCTCTAACTTATGTAATAGTTTTCCATGCAGTATGTTGTCAAATGCCTTTGCAAAGTCCAGCAGTATCATGGCGTAGCCATTTCTTGTATCCAATTCTGCTATCACCTTATTATAAAATGTGAATAAATTACTGAGGCAAGACCTGCCTTTTACAAAGCCATGCTGCCCCCTATAAAGTATCATATTCCTATCCACCCATTCCCGAATTTTACTTATAACCAACTTTTCCAATACTTTAACCACTACTCCAGAGGTAATTGGTCTGTAATTTGCTACTTCTGTCTTGGAGCCACCTTTATGTAATAGAATTATCTTACCCTCTTTCCACTCCCTTTGAACCTTGCCAGAGCTGAGACTTTGATCAAAGAACTTTGTCAGAGGCACTGCCAGTTCACTTGTACATTCTTGTAGCACACGAGCAGACATACCAGGCCAACTGCTATATTTGCATGCAGTCACCAACAGATATACCCTTGCAAAGTGATCACTTAGTAACTGAACTATTTCTTCTTACTTTTCTATTATCAGCACTGAGTACAGTTATCTTTCCATAATCATTCTTTCTCTTGCTACATAGCAAAAAAAAAAAAAACTTTGGCTTGCTTAGCTAATTTTCTATCTAAATCTGATTTAGTCTTCCTTACCACTAGTTCTTGCTTGTGCTTTATACTGCTCATGGGCATGCTGATCATCGTGTTAATATTTCTTTCACAATGCCTTTTCCCTCCTACCTCTTGCTTTATATTGCTAATCATCCACTTAATCCCTACTCGATTTATCCTCCTGACCCTGGGTATACACTCTGATACTGCCTTGCTGAAACAATCCTTGACTGCTTCCATGCAATAATGACATTCATTCCATGCAGTTTCTTATGCCGTGGCACTGCTCCTAGTTGCCTCCTAACTTTGCCATTATGACAAAGTTAGGAAGCAACTTTTTTGAGTAACTCATTCTTTACTGAAATTTCCGCATGTTGAGCAATGTTCCAGGATAAGACTGCATGGTCACTTTCCCCGGTTGAAGGTAGAGTTACTGCTGCAGTTATAAACAGATCTGATACTATTACCAACACGCTCAAACACTTGGTCCCTTCCATCATGTGCTGTTTCAGGAAATTACCCCTTAAGTAACTGTATAAATTCCATTTTCATTTTGCCATGTGTCCTTTCCTCCTTCCAATTTATATCACCATAGTTGAAGTCTCCCATGATAATTGCTCGGACTGCACTCGTATTGTGCTAATCTCTGATGCATGTCATCCACATTTTTTCTGGATCCCCAGGTCTATAGCAGCAGCTAACAATATATATCCTACTGGCCTCTATCTCACACCAGACAGCCTCAAATGAATTATTTCAATCAGATCTATAATCTTCCTTAACTTCTATTTTTGTTGGTTGAAGTTCTTCAGCTATCATTAATAATACCCCTCTACCCTATTTCTTCTATCTTCTCTGAAAATACAATATCTATTACATTCTATCCCTGTAACTACATCATTCTCAGACAACCAAGTCTCGCTGATACCAATGATTTTTGGCCAAGTTGAGCTGACCAATGCTAAAAACTCTTCTCTTTTATTTCTGATACCTTGGGCATTCATGCACTTCAACATCTCATGAGTCGTTCAAGTTTTCTTCTTTCAAATCTGTTTCAGTTGTGTCCCAAGTCGTATTAATTTTATCTCCGGATACTCTGGTTTTCTCTTGATTATATTTTTACAATAGTTGTGCCAGGAGAGATGACCTTGAATGGGAGACTTGACTAAACTCCACCTACCACATTTCTATCAAACTGCTGTAGGAACAGCTATGTTGAGGATTAAACAAATCTCACAACCAAATGTTTCAGCATAATTTCGAATTCGAACTAATGCCATTACCTGCCCATTCAGATTCAAAACCTGGGAAACTGCACTCAGCTTTTCATAATCATTCCTGCACTCATACTTCTCTATCCCAGGGGTGGCTAGAGACATACTTGATTGCTCTCCCCCTCCAATATCTCTAGTTTCCCTGGTTTTGCACTTCCAAACTCTCACTAAACAACACTTTCTCCAAGCACCTAATTCTGATGCCCACTCTTTCCTTTTCTGCAAAGCATTAGTTATTTGTTTTAATGTTCCACCAGAAGGCAATCTTTGTGTACTTTATTAGTCATCACACCTCTAATGATCCAGTTCCTGTACAATCATATACGATTATCCTTTACTCTTTTTTTTGTCCTTCTGATTCACATCTATCAGTCTCTTCTTTAGATGTTTAATCTCTTCCAGATGCTTCCTTTCACTTTTCATTTTCACCATTTTCTGTTTAAGCTCTTCTGCTATGGTCTCGATGCTAGCTGCCATTTCGAAATGCTCTAACCTATCAATGCCCTTTTCAATATATTAATGCTTCCCTTCTTTTCGTTAACTCCAACAGTCCACAAGTCTTTCACATGTTTTGGTGCATATATATACGAAACAATTTTCACAAAGCATCCACTGGGAAAAATCCAAAGCAGAATCTGATCTTAATGCTGAAGCTTTCCATGCCACACATGTGTGTTTCATTACTGACACCATTTTCAGAAAGCAGAAGCAGCAGGAACAAACAAGTAGCAAAACACAAACAAAAAAAATTCCAACAACAAACACTACAGAAGGATGCCTGTATCTAACATGAAAAAAAAATGAAGCACAATTATACGATAAAAAGCCACATTATACACTATTTAAAAACACTTTTCTTAGCATAATTTAAAAACACTGCTATGTTCACTTGTGACACTAGTGGCGATATTATATTCTTTCCTTTGTTCACTTATTTATACAAGTATAAAGCAAATAAAGTTTGCATGATTTTCTTGCTTACATTTGGATAAAGGATTAAACAAGAATGTAATTTAATTGCATGCAAACTTTGTTTACTTACACCTAGATAAAAGATTAAACAAGAATATCATTTAATCACTTGGAAAATTTGTTTGCTTAAACTTAGATAAAAGATTAAACAAGAAGATTATTTCATCACATGCAAAATTTGTTTGCTTAAACTTGGATAAAAGAGTAAACAAGAATGTAATTTCTTGGCGAGTTTAATTCTCTCTGATTTATAATATATGCTCCTGTATAAATGGGAGTTTTGATGCACTGGATCTGGTGATTCATATCCATGGCATAGTTGGCTATCCCAGAGTGGCTGTAGTGCAATAATACATATCTGTGTTTCTCCAAATGGACAAAGGAAAATCCTCAAATATCCTGCACTTCAGCCACTCTGGAGTAGCAGACCATGTATGGATACAAATCACCAGATTCTAAGGAACAAAGCCTCCACTTTATACAAATGTAGACATAAACCAAAGAGATCATTTCTAAAAGCTGCCATACCATTATAACCTTTACCAAATCTGACCAAATTCAGCTGTGGCACTTTACCCAAAACCAGAAAGACTGTCATTTTGAGAGCAAGATACCATCACTAAACCCGTAGAGGGTGCTAGTTAGGAGTGTGGAATCCTGCATTCACACTTAGTCTGTGTTTGCCTTTCTGCTAGTGTGCATGTGCTTAGGTGTATTTCTTTGTGCCCATGAAGATGCTTCACTGACCAAAGCAAAATACTGGCTTAATAATTTGCTAGCTAAATAAATTTAGTTAATTATTATATAGATGTGTTTTCTCCATTAAACATCAACATCTCAAGTATAGGCCCAACATAAAAAAATAATAAATAAATAAATAAAATCTAGATTTGTTTTCTCCATTAAACATTAACATGAGTACTTTTTAGATAAGCAGAGCAAATGAAATAGTGTCCATAGAAACCAAATACATGTACATCAGTAGAATATTTCTATCAACTTGAATAATTAACCAGGTTTGACTTGTAGACTTTTTTTATTCATTAAAACTGAATTTACATTTCTCTGACATTCGCTGTCTATGTATATCAGAAAGATATTTTATACAAATAAAAAAAATTCAAAATGTTTACCAACATCTGTTATTTTCATGAATTGAAAAATACTAGATTAATAGTTTAGTCACATGTGTTCTTAGGCACATCATGAGTAGCCTATACATTGTTGTGTAAATAAATAGAAGATGTCATGAATGTTACGCATTAATGACTTCCAAATGTCATGAAGTGATTCCCAATTTCTAGAGAAAAATTGGGAATACAATTAAAAAAGTCATAATCTCTTCATTGACTTCCAAAAAGCATATGATAACATACATCAAGACAGTCTATGGAATATCCTAAAGGAATCTGGAATACCAGAAAATTAATCAGACTGGTCAAAATGTGTGTACAAGAAAATCAACGTACAGTCCTCGCTAACAACATATTGTCAGACCATTCAACATCTCCACAGGTTTAAAACAAGGAGATGCGATATCACCTATACTCTTCAACATAGCTTTAGAAAAAGTAATTCGAGAAACAACAAAATGTACTGTATCATGCTCTGCATCATTCTTGGGGTATGCAGATGGTATTGATATTATAGGAGAAAGTGCAGATGATATAACTGAAACTTTTATAAACCTATAAACCTTGAAGATCAGTGGCCAAAACTGAAACATTTGTGGTCTCAAGACAACCATCCCAGTGTACTCTACAAGTAAGTGGAGTCCCAATGAGGCAGGTGGAGAAGTTTAAATACCTTGGGTTCATATTCATGAATGATGGAAAATGGGATGTAGAGCTCGATACTCGAATTGGCTTAGCTAGCTTAATATTGCGGGAGCTTGGCCGTTCGGTAATGACTGAAAGAATATGGACACGAATCCAAGCGGCTGAAATGAGGTTCCTTCGAGGGGGGGGGGGGTTGTGGGGCTGACAAGACTCGACAGAGTCAGAAGCTCTGCAATTCGGGAAACCCTCGATACTCCGTTGCTTCTCCGTGTTGAGAGATCACAGTTACGTTAGTACGGGCACCTGGTCAGAATGCCACAAGAGAGGCTCCCTCAGCAGGCCCTCTTTGCCAAGCCAGAGGGTGGGAGGCCACATGGAAGGCCAAGGACTCACTGGATAGATTATATCCAAAACTTGGGTGGACACGTTTGGGAATCCCACCAGAACACCTGAGCTTGGTGGCAGAGGATCGTTGTTGAGCTGTTGCCTCCACAACCCAATTAGGAAAGGTGGGCCTTGAAGATGTATGTACGTGGATATGTAATTAATTAAATAACTTTCATTGCAAAAAATTTTATTTTAAAATATATCGACATTGTACATTTTTATTTAATTCAACATACTCAGTTATTAAGTGTCCTTGGATCAATGGCGCATCTGAACTATAGCCCATTTAGGGCCAATGGATTAGGAGGCCCTGATACCAATACAGAAACTGCTTAATGGAAAAGTAAACTAGCTCTCAAATAGTGATTTCCTTTTTTTTTTTTTTTACTAAGAAGATTTTAAAGTTGTTTTTTTAATGCATCATATGTAGACATAAATTTATAACAATGCATAGCAATAAAAACAGATAGATGAATTAATTATTTTTTCTTACCTGATAACACCCAGAAAGTTTTTTCTTGGATACATATGTTAAACAGTTTATGACTTCCTTTAAGTTATCAGAATCCAACTGCTGGTGAAACTGTGCTTGAAATACCAAAGGTAATGCAATCAGTAAACTATCAACCAATAGAGTTGATTCTTGTTTTAACAAAAGATAATCCAGAAAATTAAGCTGATCTAAAGTCAGATCATTTATCTGATGTCTCAACATTTGCAGAAGAGCACTTGTTAAAGCAGATTTTGAAGGAACTCTATAATAACACAATAGTCTAAAAATTGTGATAATTTCATCAGCATCAAAATAACGGATTCTTTTCGTTGTCTGCTGACATAACACTGAAAAGGCAGGATGTGATGATAATCCTTCACACTGATGAGAATTGTGCCTGTAAATTAAAATATTTTTCTTTAGAATTCAGAAATGCAACAGGGAGACACATATGCAAGAAATTGAAGTTAAAATTCATATTAACTTACTAACAAGTTATGTGCTAAAAGATATATTATTATATTATAACAATATCTATTTATTCAAAAATGAAAAACCAAATTTAAGTTAAAGAAAATGCTACTTTATGCTAGTTAGCTATTAAAACAATAACATTGTTACTTGATATCTGAAGACTTGCTTCTTATTAAATGTAGTCTCAAGGAAACTAAAGATACAAAAAAGTTCAGAAATAAAATATTAAAAATTCCCTAAAGATATCACTGGTGGAAGAAAAAATATAAGGTGAAGTCATGGCTCCAAAACTTTATTCCTGTTTAAAGAACTTATCACATGGAGCTGTTATTTGGAGGTGTGTTAGTACTTGGTCCTATCAAAAAGCAGGGGAACCACATTGTTTTGTTAAACTACCTTCAAAATAATGCATGTTTTGAAGGTAGTTGGAAGAAGTAAGCACCACTGAAGAAGAGTGCATCACTGTGTATGGCACTAGAATTATTTCACTACAACATAGAGGGGAAAAAAAAGTAATCTTTATAAGTATCAAAATGGCTGGAAAGTATAGCCTTCTGCTATACTTTCCAGCTCCCATCTGAATAGTTTGAAAAGCGACAGATACTCTGATGAACCAGAAAAACAAATGCTCAGATGGTATATAATTTTTCTGAAAGTCATTATATAACATAGCTCTCTCTTTAATTTGAGTTCTTCCTTCTTTGCAAAGATTTTGAAAGTGCTACGCACTTTCACTGGATAACAGACATAATGCTTGAATAGGTTTAACCTGTTAGAAATATCATTTCTTAAAATTCATATAAAATTACAACAATAATATCTTGTAACAACTGTTAATTTCATATTTGTCTGAAACTATGATTATTGATGTGTAATCAATACCATCATCATCATGTCCTAAAATGTATCTTCAAGAAATACAGGCTGCTTTAACTAATAATTTCATTACTAAGTTCTCATGAATTTCCTTCCAACTCATTTATTTGCCAGTTTAATCAAAAATTATTTTCATTGTCTAAGACAGCATTTCTGTTCCATAATGGCAGAAATTTATTTTTTTTTTTTTTCGAACCGAATAAAAAAAATCTAATCTAGTGGTTTCTTAGCAATGCACTGTGAGATTTTTCATAACCCACTAAAAAGACATAGCATCGCTGAAATGTGAGAATAAAAAAAAAAAAAAAGTAAAACACTTAACATTTCTTTACTGATAATGATATATATATATATATATATATATATATATACAGGGTAATCAAAATTAAAGTATCCCTGTTTAAGGCCTCGTAAAGCATCATCCAATGATCCAAATGCTGTGAAACTTTGCAGAAATACGTTGTTGTACATAATGCGGAAGCAATATTTGAGGGGAAACAGATTAGCTCCAAAATTCACCACCAGAGGGCATTGTAAACACCAATGCATAGAATTTGCAAATCATGCAACTCGGCAGGTGCCAGAAGGGTATAAAAAGATGGACATGGGATTTTTCCCTTCATTCTGATTGTTAATACCATCCACAGTGATGGCACTAACCTTGCCTCAGTGTGCTTTGCCTCGTGAAGCTGTACTACCTAAACAATTGCAATGCTGTTGATACACTCTGCAAATTGCACTGTCTGAACAAATGTTGACAAGGTCCACTATCTCCATGTGCTCTGCGATGAATGATTAGTCACTTTAAAGAAACAGGATTGTAGGGAGTTAGGCCTGGCAGAGGTCGCAAACCAATCAGTTTACAACAAATGAAGGAAGTTGCTACTGCCATTGTGTAGCAGGCCATGAATAACAGCATTGGTTCCTGCAGTGCACATTCTGTATCAAGACACGTGGATGTGCCTTAACACAACTGTCTGGAAAATTCCATGGAAGATTCTGCATTTCTACCCATTCAAGATAATCCTGACACGGAGTTGCACTAGCAAGACTATGAAAGTTGACTGCCATTGACTTTAACATTCTTTGCTTGAGTGGAGTTGGACGATTTTGTGGAGAGATGAGGCTCACTCTCACCTAAATGGAGCTGTGAATACTCACAATTTCCAGGTATGGGCTATGCAAAATTTGCATGCAATCCAACAAATTCCTTTGCATTCACCCAAAGTTATTGTCTGGTGCAAGTTTACAGCTTCATTTATCATTGGACCTTCTTTGAGGTCATTTGCCAGTGGTGTCCTGTGAACTGCTCAGTTAGTGGGAGAGGTATTGCGATATGATAAACAATTTTGGTGTACCACAGCTAGAGTAGCACCTGTACATGGATTCAATCATTTTCATGTTGGATGCCTCGAGAACATTTCACAGAAGACAGAGTGAGTGCTTCTGATAACTTGCCAGCGATGAAAGATGGCATAATGCAGCACGTGTGCAACATCAGTCCTGACCAGCTGCATTCTGCCATTGAACACACTGTGCAAAGGATGCAGTTTGTAGCATACTGGGAAGGGCAGCACACTGAACAGTACAGCCCATTAATGCATAATGGAAATGAATAAAAATGTGTTATTTATGCTTGAGGCATTTTTCTCCTTCTTCTTACACAGAGTAAATAGTATATCTACATTCAATACAACACGTAGTGCCCCCTGGTGGTGAATTTTGCAACTACTCTGTTTTCTCAGATATCGCTTCTGCATGATACACAATATATTCCTGCAAAGTTTCACAGCATTTGGAACACTGGGTGGTGCTCCACAAGGGCTTAAACAGGAATACTTTAATCATGATCATCCTATATACAGGGTGTTCAAAATTCCAAGTACAAACTTTGAAGGGAGGTAGAGAACATCAAAATCAACCATATTCACATAGCATGACCAAAAGTGATAGGTGGCTCTGTTCAGAAGCACTCCAGGTGAGCAACTGCGGCTTCCTCATTCAAGCTTTCGACGTCGTACGAAGAACATGTGTCGTTTTATGAACGCTGAGATGGCAGACATGCACCTTGTTTACGGGTTAGCTGACGGTAATGGATGAGCCACTGTACGAATCTATTGCGAAAGGTACCCAAACAGATGTGTACCGCATTACCAAATGTTTGCGCATTTGCATCAGAATTTGTGTGACTATGAATCATTCAGGGATCGCAGGCATGATAGTGGGCAGCCACGATCGACGTGAAATCCTGCCATGGAAGTGGAGGTGTTGCATGCGATGGACAATAATCCAGAGACAAGCACACATGCTGTTGCCTCTGCTAAAGGAGTATCTCAATCCAGTGTATTGCTCATTTTGCACTCTGAGTCCTTACATCCAATTCGTCTGCAAGGGACCCAATTACTAATGGCCAAAGATTATCCTCGATGTGTGGAATTTCAGTTATTTCTACAGAAAAGTGCCATAGACGGATTTTCCAACTTTTGTTTTGTTCACGGATGAAGCTTCCTTTACCTGCGAAGGGGTCAGTCTTCAATCACCACAATGCTCATGTGTGGGCCCATGAAAACCCACACACTGTGGGATCACATGCTGCACAACACCACTTCGCTATTAATGTATGGGCAGGTATCGTCGTTAACTGTTTAGTCAGCCCATACCTGTTACCACCCCGACTGGAATCCCATAAGTATCAGACCTTTCTGGAAGAAGTTCTGCCAGATTTACTGAACAATGTTCCAATTTTCAGTAAATCGGCAGATGTGGTTCCAACATGATGGGTTTCCAGCCCATTTTGGCATTTCTGTGCATCAGTATTTGGATAGATCCTTTGGGACTTGATGGATTGGGCATGGTGGACGTGCTGCATGGCCCTCGTGCTCACCTGATTTATCAAGCATTGATTTCTTTCTGTGGGAGGGACTCCAGGGAGTCACAAGTAGTGATTGAGATAGACAATATATCAGTCACACCAGCTATCATACTCTTCTCTTAAACTGATTCACATTAGGTGCCCTTACTACTTCAACAGGCAAACCGTTCCACTCACTCTTCTATCAGAGAAAAATCTAGCTCTTACTCCCTTTTTTAACTGCAAACTTAACTTCGATGGAAGTCCCTTTGTCTTCTCCCCACCTTCTATATAATGAAAAATTTTATTAATCGATGTCCTATAATGCCCTCTCAAAAGTTTATATACATCTATCATATCATCCCTCTTTTTTTTTTTGTCTATCAGTGTCTGCAGTTCATATACTCTCAATCTATCTTTGTAATCTATATTCCATAATCCTGATATCAACTTTGTGACTTTCAAGAATACAAGAATAGCCTTTCTTCAGCTTCACAAATTCTTTATAGAAATGTGCCTCTGGGTGCATAAGAACTTCAATTTTACCTGTGCTGCATAAGCTTCTTTACAGGTTGTATAAAATACCATATAATCTCAAGTATAATATACACTCATGTATGATATGCTTGCTTAATTCAAACTAGAAATTTATACAAGAATTTTTCAGTTACTTACTTTACAAGATTATACAATGAACTAAATGCCATTACCAGGTGCCTATTATTCATAATACTGTGATGTAAAGATATAAGTTCATACATCCTTTCTATGGAACTGGCTTTCTGAAGCTGTTCTGCCAGTACATCTAAAAATAAAAAATAAATATTTTTAATTTTAAACATAACTGCAAACTTCTTGAATCCAAGAATGATAAAAATATATAAATTAATACTCATTCATGTTATGAAGTTTAATGGCAAAAACAGATGTCTAGAGATAACAACTACTAAATAAATCTATTTAACTAATAAATTACTAAATCCTATTTTGTATTTGGTCACCAAGGCATCTCCATGTACACAAAATATATATAACTATGCATGTGCATGCAGACACACAAGCAGGAAGCCAAACAGAGTATGAAAGGAAGGATCCTCAAGTCCTAGCAACTGCCCTGTATGGGTCAGTGATGAAAACTTACTGCAGATCTCAAATTAACGGTCTTCCATATTTTAAGTAAAGTGAGGCAACCGAATTAATCTAGCATGTCTACATGTTTACATAACTACATGCTTAGTTATATTTTTTGTACCCATTAAGATGCCTTGTGACCAAGGTAAAATATTAGCATAGCAATTTATTAGCTAAATAAATTTAATTAGTAATTATTATCTCTAGATGCATATTTTCTCCTTTAAACTTCAAAATGAAAAATAATTAACATCCATACCATTGTTAGAAACATTAATAGTCAAATAACACTTTTTTTTAGGATTTCTAAATTAGTAAAAATTATATTACTATTTTCCAAACTAGAAAAAATAAAAATAAAACATGACAATTAAAAAAAAAAAAAGTTAAGCAATATATAAAGATATAATTCAGCACCTGACATTTTAAGGTGCTGAATTATATCTTTACAACATAACAGAATTTCATGTCAGCTGCGGCGTTACCCGGTTAAACAAGGCACCTGTTGTTTTCGTTAGGGAACCAGGATGAACAGTAAAAAGTCAGCTACTGGAACAAATCCTAAAACACAACACAACATCACCAGAGTTCAAGATTGGTACTATCAACATATGAAGACTGAAGCAAAGAAATGGAGCTAGCTGAGAAATCGAATAAGTACCAGATCGATATAATAGGGGTGACTGAAACAAACAAACAAACAAACAAAAAAAAAAACTGGTGAGATCTTTCTGAGCAATAAATACTAAATGTTATATTCAGGCAATGACAATCAAAGAAAAGAAGTAGCCATAGTATTCAACACTAAATATGAAGCTAATCTTCTTGAATGGCAGGAAAGTTCAAGTAGAATGATATGGGCAAATATCAGAATGGGGAACTAGACAATGAGACTTATTTGTGCCTATGGCTCCACAGAAGATTCTACTAAGGTAGATGTGGAGGAATTTTTTGAAGCTTTAGAGAAAGCAACTGACACAAAGAAAAATGAAAAGTTGATCCTTGTTGAAGATCTAAAAAACTCTGAAATGATTGTCAGACATACAAAAATATTTTGGGAAAACTTCGAGAAAAGAGCAAAGCTAATAATAATGGCAAATACCTGTTGGATTTCTGCTCAGGACATGGACTGGTTACATGTAACATGGACTAACACCATGTTACAACATAAAAATGTGAACAAATTCAGATGGAGAGAAGAGGCAAGAAATAAGAAAAGTCTCAATGAGTATGTTATTGTTGATAGTGATGTTTTCTCTCTGGTGCAGGACATTAGAGTGTACAGAGGATTTGAAATTGGAAGTGACTACCATTTAAGTCCTGAGCAAGATAAAATTGAATTCATATTGAAAATAAGAACATATAAGAAAGTTTTAAAGTGAATAAAAGTTGAGCAGCTCTCAGATGTGAACTGTAGTCTAACATACACAAAGATTATTGAAGAAAAAATGAAAGAGTTTGAGAACAGGAACCAAACCTTGGAGATTCAGTGGTAAGCACTGAAGAAAACATTGATTAATTTAGCCAGAGAGGCATGTGGTGAGTTTGTCTGCAATGACAGAATAATCAGAACTCCATGGTGGACACAGGAAGTTAAAGAGGCAGTGAAGGAAAAGAAGAAAGCATATCAAAAATTCCTTGCAAATAAGTCAGCTTGTGCTCTCAAAGAATACAGAGACAAATGTAAGAAAGCTAAACAATGTGTAAAACTAGCTAAACAAAAGTCATGGGAGGACTTTGGTAAGAACATAGAAAATAAATATCAAGAAGGTGGTAAAATATTCTGGAGGTTGTCGAAGAATCTCAGAAATGGAGGAAAGAGTGTTGTAAAAGGAATTACAGATGATAAAGGTGACATCAAAACTGGAGAAAAAGATATCCTTGAAGGATGGAGTAAATTACTTCAAAAAATTGCTAAATGAAACAAGCAGTGATGACAGCACAGTGGCAAAAAACACTGACCAGGCATGCAGTCAGGAATATATATCCATACCTGAAGTAGAAAAAGCCATCAAAAGCCTGAAATGTGGAAAGGCAGCTGGAGTAGATGATATTCGACCAGAAATGCTCAAGTATGGAGGTATACAAGTCTTACAATGGCTGCACTGCATAGTTCAGAAGGTCTGGACAGAGGGATGAATTCCTGATGATTGAAATAGAGCTCTCATAGTACCCATATATAAAAAGGGAAATAAAACTGAATGTAAGAATTACAGAGGTATTTCCCTACTGAGTGTTCCTGGTAAGATTTATGCAAGTATACTGGAGAAACGGTTGAGAAGAATTGTGGAAGAAAACCTTGGCGAAGAACAAGCTGAATTCAGGCCAAATAGAGGCTGTCAAGATCAGATCTTCACTTTACGACAAATAGTTGAGAAATCATGGGAATGTAACAAAGATCTGTATTTAAGTTTTGTTGATCTGGAAAAGGCATATAACAAGGATGCCAAGAGAGAAGCTATTCAATACGCTACAGTTATATGGTGTCAATGGGACATTATATCAAGCAATACTTAATCTTGCTTGATATAATATAAATCTTGAATTGTAAGTCGGCAGTTAGAATTGAAGGAAGTACAGGAAGATGGTTTAATATTAAAAGTTTATTTTTCACTTGGTCAGACTATAATAAATTTAGTTTAATCCTTTATCCACGTGTGTGCAAACAAAGTTTGCGCCTGAAAGTATCTTCAGGACGGGTAAAGTGGTACAACACCAGGCGACTCCTTGCAAAGGTGGAGCAAGCTACCAACACTCCTATCTCAGTATCTCCCATAATGCAAAACACATCTCCTTGCGGATATGAATAATGTTATGCATTAAGGGAAGGGCCACTACCCACACTAGTTTCGACCTTTATTGAGGTCTTTTCAGTGGGAGACTTCAATGGTTTAATGTTAAATCTGGTGTCAGACAAGGATGTACATTATCTGCTCTCTTATTCATTATGTATATGGATCACATTATGAAGAAAAGTGGTATTAAACCTGATATCAAAATTGGAGATGTTAATGTCAGCTCTTTACTTAATGTAGATGATGTTATACTTCTAAATAAATCTGCTACAAGTCTGCAAGATTCCCTGACTAAACTGAATAATTGTTGTAATAAATTTGGTATGAAAATCAGCAATAGCTCGATGAAGACAATGAAAATAAGCAGAAGCATTGAAAATATCAACAGCATTGTGAATGGAGAACCTACAGAACAAGTAAAACATTTCAGCTACTTAGGCACGATTTTTTTAGTGAATTTAGTAAATTAAATATGTAAATAGACAACAGAATCAACAAAGCTGGTATAATAGGAAGTCAAGTGAATAAGTTTATATGGAATAAGAGAGAAATTAGACATAAGACAGCCGGCCTGGTTGGCTGAGTGGTCAGCGTATCTGCTTTCCAGCCAAAAGGCTGCTTTCGAATCACGCTGTGGGCATGAATGTTTGTGATTGTCTGTGAAAGTACTAGTGGTAGTCGGCAGTAGATGGCGTTGGTGTTAGATAATGAAGGTTGGTGGAGTAGTGAGACGAAGAGTTCCAGAGTAGATGCCCTCCCTCAATGAGTCTTTGGGCTCCCTGGAGGTGTGATGTAAAAAAAAAAAAAAAATTAGTCAAAACACTAAATTAGCTGTATGCTAGACAGTGTTCAAACCAATTTTAACTTATGGATCTGAGAGCTGGATTAGAAATAAAACACTTGATGAAAGACTAGAGACCACTGATATGCGAGTCCTGGAAAGATTAGGGGCATGAACAGATGGCATCAATGGCAATATCATATTAAAAACAAAAATATTAGAAAAGAACTTGACATGATTAGCATCCAGGAATGTGTTAGCTAAGCTAATCTCAGGTGGTATGGTCACTTAAACAGAATGGGAGAATAAAGATTAACAAAACAAGTGTTCACTGACAAGTTGGTAGGAAAAAGTCCCAGAGGAAGACAAAGATATAGCTGGATTGATACGGTACAAAGTGCCTTAGAAGATAGAAATATAAGATCTGATAATGTCGGAATCTTGACAGGTAACAGATTGATTTGGAGGAAAATTGTAGATATGAAGTTAAAATTTATATAAATTTTTCATGTAGTACTATCATATCCTGTAAACCCTTTGAAGGTACATATCAGGAATTTGATGATGATAATTCAGCACTTGCACAATGCTTTTTAAATAGTTAGCGGGCAGGTTTCATTAACTTTCACTAGTAATTCCTTGCATTTTTATTATGAACATTAAATCTGTATCTTCTGCTATTCAGAAGAAGGCAGGCCAGTAAATTGATGACTTCCCGTTTATTTTCTCTCTCTCACCAATTCAATCTAGCAGTTTCTGCTTAAGGGTCAAAGCTGCATAACTGAGAGGAGACCTCCACATAGCCTTTAAAGGAATGCGGAGAACCGACCAAGGCTTCTGACCTAATGTCCAATCCTCACCTTCTCGTGGTGCACCCTGTTGGGTATCTACTTTGATACTGAACGAACGAGGATGGGCTGGCAATTTGGGATTTAGCCGACCAAATTGTATTCTTATTGGTTAAACCAAAATAAAAAATGATGGTACAACATGACAAAATTTCATGCCGGCTGGGGCGTCGCCCGGTTAAACAAGGCTCCCGTTGTTTTCGCCAGGGAACCAGGGCGAACAGCGAAAAGTCAGCTACTGGAACAAATCTGAAAACAAACCCCAACTCAACATCACCAGAGTTAAAGATCGGTACTATCAACGTAAGAAGCCTGAATGGCAAAGAAATGGAGCTAGCTGAGGAATTAGATAAGTACCAGATCGACATAATAGGGGTGACTGAAACAAAAAAGACCAAAACTGGTGAGATCTTTCTGAGCAATAAATACAAAATGTTATATTCAGGCAATAACAATCAAGGAAAAGAAGGAGTAGCCATAGTATTCAACACAAAATACGAGGCTAATCTTCTTGAATGGCAGTCAGTCTCAAGTAGAGTAATGTGGGCAAATATGAGAATGGGGAACTGGACAATGAGACTTATTTGTGCCTATGGTCCCACAGAAGGTTCTACTAAGGTAGAAGTGGAGGAATTTTTTGAGGCTTTAGAAAAAGCAACTGACACAATGAAAAAGGAAAAGTTGGTCCTTGTTGGGGATCTAAATAGCAGAGTAGGAAATGATTGTGAGACATACGAAAATATTTTGGGAAAATTTGGAGAAAAGAGCAAAGCTAATAATAATGGCAAATATCTGTTGGATTTCTGCTCAGGACATGGACTGGTTATTACTAACACCATGTTCCAACATAAAAATGTGCACAAATTCACATGGAGAGAAGAGGCTAGGAATAAGAAAAGTCTCATTGACTATGTTATTGTTGATAGTGATGTTTTCTCCCTGGTGCAGGACACCAGAGTGTACAGAGGATTTGAAATTGGAAGTGATCACTATTTAGTCTTGAGCAGGATAAAATTGAATTTCATATTGAAAAGAATAACATGTAAGAAAGTTTTAAAGCGAATAAAAGTTGAGCAGCTCTCGGATGTAAACTGTAGACTAAAATACAGAAATTTTATTGAAAAGAAAATGAAAGAGTTTGAGAACAGGAATCAAACCTTGGAGATTCAGTGGCAAACTCTGAAGGAAACACTGATTGATTCTGCCAGAGAGGCATGTGGTGAGGTTGTGTGCAAAGATAAAAAAATCAGAACTCCCTGGTGGACACAGGAAGTTAAAGAGGCAGTGAAGGAAAAGAAGAAAGCATATCAAAAGTTCCTGGCAAATAAGTCAGCTTTTACTCTTACAGAATACAGAGACAAATGTAAGAAAGCTAAACAGTGTGTAAAACTAGCTAAACAAAAGTCATGGGAGGACTTTGGCAAGAATATAGAAAATAAATATCAAGAAGGTGGCAAAATATTCTGGAGGTTGTTGAAGAAGCTTAGGAATGGAGGAAAGAGTGCTGTAAAAGGAATTAGAGATGATAAAGGTGAAATGAAAACAGGAGAAAAAGATATCCTTGAAGTATGGAGTAATTACTTTGAAAAACTGCTAAATGAAACAAGCAGTGATGACA
Source organism: Typopeltis vanoorti (assembly GCF_054136105.1). Taxonomy (NCBI): domain Eukaryota; kingdom Metazoa; phylum Arthropoda; class Arachnida; order Uropygi; family Thelyphonidae; genus Typopeltis; species Typopeltis vanoorti. The sequence continues at coordinate 77,464,653 of NC_143561.1, forward strand.
GCACAGTGATAAACAACACTGACCAGGCATGCAGTCAGGAATACATATCCATACTTGAAGTAGAAAAAGCCATCAAAGGCTTGAAATGTGGAAAGGCAGCAGGAGTAGATGATATTCGATCAGAAATGCTGAAGTATGGTGGTATAAGAGTCTTACAGTGGCTGCACTGCATAGTTCAGAAAGCCTGGACAGAGGGACGAATTCCCGATGATTGGACTAGAGCTCTCATAGTACCCATATATAAAAAGGGAAATAAAACTGAATGTGAGAATTACAGAGGTATTTCCCTACTGAGTGTTCCTGGCAAGATCTATGCAAGTATACTTGAGAAACGGTTGAGAAGAATTGTGGAAGAAAAGCTTGGTGAAGAACAAGCTGGATTCAGGCCAAATAGAGGCTGTCAGGATCAGATCTTCACTTTACGACAAATAGTCGAGAAAGCATGGGAATATAACAAAGATCTGTATTTAAGTTTTGTCGATTTGGAAAAGGCATATGACAAGGTGCCAAGAGAGAAGCTATTCAATACGCTGCAGTTATATGGTGTCAATGGGGCATTATATCAAGCAATACTTAGTCTTTATTTGAGTTGTGAGTCAGCAGTTAGAATTGAAGGAAGTACAGGAAGATGGTTTAATGTTAAATCTGGTGTGAGACAAGGATGTACATTATCCCCTCTGTTATTCATTATCTATATGGATCACATTATGAAGGAATGTGGTATTAAACCTGATATCAAAATTGGAGATGTTAATGTCAGCTCTTTGCTTTATGCGGATGATGTTATACTTCTAAATAAATCCGCTACAAGTCTGCAAGATTCTCTGACTAAATTGAATAGCTGTTGTAATAGATATGGTATGAAGGTCAGCAATAAAAAGACAAAGACAATGAAAATAGGCAGAATCATTGAAAATGTCAACTGTGTTGTGAATGGAGAACCTGTGGAACAAGTAAAACATTTCAGCTACTTAGGCACAATTTTTACTGAAGATGGTAAACTAAATATAGAAATAGACAACAGAATCAGCAAAGCTGGTATGGTGGGAAGTCAATTGAATAAATTCATATGGAATAAGAAAGAAATTAGTCGGAACACTAAATTAGCTGTATACAAGACTGTGTTCAAACCAATTTTAACTTATGGATCTGAGAGCTGGGTCAGAAGTAAAACACTTGACCAAAGACTAGAGACCGCAGATATGAGAGTCCTGAGAAAGATTAGAGGCGTGAACAGATGGCATCAATGGCAATATCATATTAAAAATGAGGATATTAGGAAAGAACTTGACATTGTCAGCATCCAGGAATGTGTTAGCAGAGCTAATCTCAGATGGTATGGTCACTTAAATAGAATGGGAGAGGAAAGATTAGCAAAACAAGTGTTCTCTGCCAGGTTGGCAGGAAAACGACTCAGAAGAAGACCAAGATATAGGTGGATTGATACGGTACAAAGTGCCTTAGACGATAGAAATATAAGATCTGATAATGTTGGAGTCTTGACAAGTAACAGACTGATTTGGAGGAAAATTGTAGATAGGAAGTTAGTAATGATGTAATTTTTTCATGTAGTACTGTCATATCCTGTACACCCCTTGAGGGTACATGGCAGGAATTTGATGATGATGATGATGAGTTTCTGCATCATCTCTTTGATAGGTATTATTATGGCTACTTTTTGCAGTCCATAGGGAAAACTGATTCAAAGCAGTCTTTCCAACATTGTTTTAATTTTTTTGGTGGAAATTTTTTAAAATTCCAACTATATTGATGATGATCCACTATATGTGAATTAAAATATTTGTAGTTAATCTATCTTAATTAAATAATTTTTTCACCTGTGTCTACATAATTACCCTTAATCAACTCTCATATTTTATGTTGCTCCCACCAATGAAAGGCTATTTGTAAACCTATAGTACATTTTATATTGTAGGCAGGCTAGGAATTTTTATTTTTTATTTTATTTTTATTTTTGGTATTTTCATTTATTTTTTTACATATCTGGAAACCCTGCTCAAGATACCAACCATGGGACTTTTTCAAGCCATTTCACACTACCCCATTTATTAGAGGCCTGAATCTAAAGATAATCCCAAACAATAACCATTTTCATAGCAGGATTCGAGCTCACAGCCTGTTGGTTGGAGAGAGGGTATGCTAACCACTTGGTAAACCAGGCTGACAAACATAAGAGTTGATATTATACGATGGTGGTCTAAAAAGTTCTCGGCCTAACAATGAAAAAACGAATTTATAACATAAATAAGTTCATGACGCCGAATTGAAGCCTTTGGCTCTTCGTTATAATTAGTAATTTCAAAATTATTTTTATTTTTCAACATAATCTCTCCTTTAAGACTAATACATTTATTCCAGTGATGCTCCAGCACCATTATCCCATCCCTGTAGTGGTTCTCAGTAAGATCTGCAAAATACCCCTCTACAGCTGCAATCACCTCTTGATTCGAAGAAAAACGCTGACCAGTGAGGAAGAGTTTTAGTTTTGGAAAGAGACAGCAGTCAGAGGAAGTGAAATCTGAGGAATAGGGTGGATGTTCCAACAATTCATAGTGCAGATCCCTTAATTTTCTCACTGCCAAAACACCTTTGTGAGCACGTTCATTGTCCTGATGAAAGATTTTTTTTTCTGCAAACCGGGTCTTTTCTCAAGAATTTTTTTGTCTAGTCTGGTTAAAAGATTAGAATAATATTCTCCAGTTATTGTTTTACCCTTTTCAAGATAATTAATAAACAAATTGCCTTTAGCATCCCAAAACACCAATGCCATGACCTTGTCTTCTTTGGCGCTGAACAACCGGCTTCTGTCCATTCTTTTGGATTCTGGTGTGTAATGGTGAATCCAAGTCTTATCCATAGTAATAAATTGATGCACACAATCAGTTTTATTCTTGTTAAAATGCTCCACGCACTGTTCGGAGATTTTCATGAGAGTGCATTTTTGATCTGCTGTGAGCAAGCATGGCACCCATCTTGCGCAAAGCTTTTTCATTTGCAATTCTTTCATGCACTTTGACTCGCTGGTCATCCAATACCATGTCGTGTACTGACTGATCAATAATTTCTGGTGTTGTTACACTTTTTGGACGTCCTTCACATGGATCATCTTCTTACAGCCACGTTTAAACTCGGCAGCCCATTTCTTAATTGTCGAAAATGAAGGAGAAGAGTGCCCATAAGCTTTTATGAACTTCGAATGAATTTCTTTTGGCGTTAAACCTTCTTTTACAAAGAATTTTATAACTGCATACTCAATTTTATCCATTTCAAGGGATACAGACAACACTTTTGCTTCAGACAGCTGTATAAAACAAACTACTTGACTGAATGACTTGCAATTTCACATGGATGCTTACGACAGATGTACCAACTTAGAAAAAAAAAAAAAAAAAAATCTTGCCAATAGTGTTGCCATCTATGGTTGAGGCTGAGAACTTTTCAGGCCACCCTCGTTTATGAGGATTCTCATTATTGTCACTCCTCCTTGGTCCTTCAATTTAGAGCACACGATGAACATGATAAGGGCCCCCACTTCAATATTACTCCTTGAGAAAAGTTTGAAGCTTTGTGGGATGATGATGATGATTGGTATTCCTCCAACAGATGTTGAATAAAAAATAAAAAAAAAAAGTTGCTCTAATTGTGCCTAGGCTACTGTTTCAACAAGGATGTCTTCAAATGAGCTTCTGGACAAATTTTGGAGATCTTTTCCAAATGAAGAAGGCTGACATTTTCTTAAGTGGTTGTTTGTCAGTTGAATGTGTAATTAAGAAATATGGTATGTTTGCTGATATCTCTGTTTTCTGTTTCTTGTTTTTGTTATTCAAACTTGGTTAGAACTTGCTAAGGAACCTGATAAACAAGAGGATGAAAAATTACTCATTCTCGAAAGTTGGTTTGGTGCCATCACTTCCCACACAGCTTAGAGTCACACATGGCCACCTGCTGTCTGGCAAGTAATGACTGAGCTCAGGAGTGGAACGCCAAGGCTAACCCAGATGCCATATTGGCACCATGCAAGCATTGTTCCCTGTTCTTAGACAATGGGGAAGAAGACAATGTAACACCACTGACCTTTGCAGGAAAGCCCGCTATCCCACTGGTCCTGGCAAAAGCCATCCAAGTCTACCTGTCTTGCCAAAGCTGGGTCAAAGTGGTGCAAGACTACTAGGCTCCCCTTGCTGGATTTCCACAGGTGCACTGCATGGCAAACACAGTAGCAAGGTGTGGATCCCAGTGATAGTGATCTGGAATATAAAGAGAGTGAAAAGGACTCAGAAGTAGAGCAAATAATATGGGAAGAAAAGTATTTCAGAGGAAGAATAAAAAGGGCCAGTACCATCACTAGTTTCCTCCCATAAACAGGATCTTAAATGGAAGGGTGCTAGAAGATGATTTACCTTAGCCATCTATGCAGGAGTTAGAGTAGAGTGATGCTAAGAGGTTAGCTTTATCTGTACATACTATAACAATGGTGTCATCTTTATGAGAAAATAAGGATTTAAGTACAGGTGAGCACAGCTACACCTCATGGTCTTTGCAAGATCGTGGCTTTAATTTGGAAAAAAGGTGAGTTTCTGCTATTGGCCTTTATGAAGTCAAATATGAATTTGCTGATGGTTGTTGTCCATTTATTGCATGCTTCAGCACAGCCAGTATGAAATAGGGATTCTTGTTACAAGCAACATGTAGCAAGTGCTTAGTCCTTTCTTCAATTTCACCAGAGCTTGGAGAGTGGATGAAATTTTGGGTAGAACGAGGATAGAAAGCCTTCAATGCCAGTGAGGATCATTTTTGTGACATACATTGGATCAGTAAAACAGGAAACAGTGTCTAACTATGGAAAGGAAAAGCAGAAGTTTCACCCAATGATGAGGGTGACCTGCACTGATGAACAAGACACAATATCCTCCACTTTACCAGGAATTCCATCCTTCATCTAATCTACACCTACTTTACCAAGTATTACATTGTTTTATCTAAACTTTCATCAGAAAGACATGAATCCTGAACAGCTTAGATAGCAAAATTTTCCGATCCTGATGGCATTTCCTCTCTCCCAGTTGTGCTTAACACGTGCTCTTGAATGAAAAACCCATCCTATATCAGCTTCACAATCTTTCACATCTGATATCCTTCCCTCTCCAGCCATCAAGCCAATGTTACATTATATTTATATCAGTTCTATCAAAAATAATGGAGAATGTTGTCAACAGTCAACTCCTTCACCACCAATTAGTTAATGACCCTTTGACGCCCACCAATTATCAAAAATCACCAATATGGATTCTACCACTCATAATCAACAGAGGATTTCCTTACTAATACAAATCCATCTAGAACACATGCTATGAAAAGGTTTGGTGAAACCCATGTTGTTTTAGACATTTTAGAGTGAACAGCTTTCTTTCTTCAGCAAATTTCTTCTAAATGCTAGAGAAATCTGAAAATAGGAAGCCATCCATCATGATACACAATGAATGACCAAACAGGAAACTGACTCAAATGCATCCTAACTTCAAATCCTATCCATGGCTATGCTGTGGCAGGACTTTCCATTCCTTTTGTTTTTTCCCCATATAAAAAACCTTGCAATACTCGGTTATTGCCTAAGTTATTTCTCTTTCATATATGCTACCAATGAAGGCAAAGAACAACACTGGTGGAGAGAATAAACATTAGTGATTCTTCTTGAATTTACAAATATGTCTAATCACTCTATAAGCAGCTTTTGTTTCTAAAATTTTGTCTAAGTTTTACTACACGAAAGTACTTAAAATGCTATTAATGCTTACCTTTCTCAACATGTTCATATGTACCACCATGTAATACAGGTGTAAGAGCTTTATCTTTTGCTGTGAGCTGTATGCCAACCTGGGTATAGAAAGAAGCTGCAGATGAAGGAATCCCTAATATGGCTGCTGGACAGAATCTTCCAAATCTGATAACTTCATGAGATAAAATTCTGCCAAACATTTTCCTAAAAGAGGCATAGTAAAAATATTTGAGCAGTTTCAAAAAATAAATAAATAAATAAATAGAAAAGAAGAAATTCTGTAAGAAAAATTATAGAATATATATCAATCTATTTACAGTTTGAAATCTTTGTGAATAAGATGCAAATACAATCTCTCTGTTTCCTTATTATCCAGGTATTCAAGTAATAAGATATATGGATAGAAATCCAGACAAAGACTGGTCAATGCACCCTTTCATGCTGCTAATACAACTTTTGCATAATAAGTGAAGTGTAGTGTCCCATGTACTACACAACTCACTATCATCTCGATTCCTTGCTTTCTCGCTTGAAGTGGAACTTCACCATACAATATTTATCATTCAAACTCTGATATGGAAAAGCACATCAGAGCTCTCACCCTCATGGGCAAAGATCTCTTCCTCAATTCAGAGGTGTGCTTATCAGGTGATAAACGCACCTCTACTACTCCCTCTCATGGACCATCCTCATCCAGTAGTGTACAGCTAGTTTGCCTCCTCATGGTGCATCCTGGATAATGCTAAATGAACTAGTAAATCCTGATGCCCAAATAATCTGCAAGATCGTCTGATCAGTACACTCACAAGGATTAAATGAATATGAGTCAAGCCCTACGCCCCCTCAAGGACCACAGGACCAGAAAACTTGGACAGTGTTCGAATATGCCAAGTCAATATGAAAAATATAAGCTGGGCTAAATGCCAGTATTTGAATAACGACATTGAGCTGGTTGCAATACAGGAAACCCATGCAAAAAATGAACAATTATGGAAAAAAGGAAAAATTCCAGGATATAATGTCCTTGGAGCAACATTTGACTCATCATATGGGATCGCTACATATATTAGAAATACCATCAATAATGCATACTTACTTTCAGCTTCTATGGACAAGGACATCAAAGTTATAACGTAACAATTTCCAATATTTATAAACCACCAACTTCCTCATGGCTGGCACAAGTACTCTACCCATATACTCACCTAGCTGTGTATATAGGTGATTTTAATAGCCACCATGAATGATGGAAATACTGAGATAACGACTAGCATGGAGGAATCTTAGTTACTTAGGGCTGAGTTACATGAAATGCACCTTATTTTTAATGGTAAGCACTGCAAGCACATTTCAGTCAGCAGTCTAGAGATAGGGTTACAACCCTGACTTTTTGCCACCTCTGACAGATTTAAACAGCCCCCACCAGCCTGTAGACAGGTCCTGACAGAATTCCCACATAGCCAGCACTGCCAAATTATCGTAGAGGTTGGCTCTCAAATCCCATTAGTCTCTTCAGTCCCCAGCCACAGTGGAACTTTAAGAAGGCCAATTAGCCTGCTTTCTCTGAAAAACTTGATAAATGCCTAGGATGGATAGTCCCTTTCCAGTGGCAATTACAATAGATTTGTGGGTGCAGTGATAAGCGCATCTCGGAGTCATCCTTGACAGGATGTTATCGTACAAAACTCACCTATCTAAAATAGCTGAAAAACTGAAAATGAGAAATAATCTTATCCTATCCTAATTTATGCTCACACATAGCCTTACACATTTAACCATTTAGGTATTCGGAACCGAAATCCTACAGAATAGGTTGGTTACTCGTTATTCCTGAAATGTCCTATGTCTATAGAAAAGTGTTTTCACAGGGCCGGTTTGCCTGTTCTGGGGGAACGAAAAACCCGAGTTTCTGGGTGACCCCCCCCCACCTCTGTATGAGACTGGCTAACTCACCTTTAGTTGAAAGACACCAGATAAAGGTTTCTCATATCACTGATGGGAATCGAACCAAGGTCTTTCCGACCAAAGAGCTTCATCTATACTGACTGAGATATGGAGGTTTGAGAAATAATATAATACAAAAACTCTGCAGCACATCTTGAGGTGGTACTGCTAAAATACTGAGATGCTCAGCTCTTGGCCTTGTCTGCTGGACCAGTATTCAGCAGTATCACTGCAGAATACTGCACTCCAGTTTGGAAGAATAGTGCCCATGTGAAACTTATACATGCACAGGTGAATAACACCATGCACCTGATCTCATGCATGATTAAATCAACTATTTATTGGCTCCCGATTCTGAATCATATCACACCACCAAAGCTACATAGATCAAATGCACTTCTTCAAGGATACAAGATCATATCCAATAAACAACTTCCTATCCACTCTGACCTTGAAGACCTTAATATCAACAGACTTCGTTCTAGAAAACCTCAACTAAGAACTGCAGAGGTGCTTCTGGCAACTTCTGCATGAATGATGCCCGATTGGCAAGGTGGTTTGAAGAATCACCAGCAGTGTGCCACACTATACCATGTATGACAGAGAAATGCCCTCGTTTTGAATTACTGTGCAATTCAAAACCAGGGCATTTCTCGGTGATATGGTCATCCCTGAATAAAATCAGAACGGGACATGATAGATGTGCCAACGCTTTTCACAAATGAGACAGTGCGGTTCCCCCAAACTGTGACTGTGGAGCTGAGAAGCAATCATTGTGACATCTTATATAAGACTGCCCCTTAAGAGCCCATAAAGGAAATTTTAGTGACTTCCTGTTTGCAACCAAAGAATCAATTGATTTTATTTGTAATCTAGATGCTAACTTATGGTTTGTCATAAATTTTGTGCTTTGTGATGTGTCATAAATCCAGTTGCTTCCTACTAATTCCATGATCTCATCTCTTCACCTCATCCTTTGGATCTCAAGGGCATTGTAAGTCAATGCCAACAACATTATGCAATCCATCATCTTCCTTATAAGAGGTACACACAAATTAACATTCCCTATCTCCCATCTCCAGTAATGAGTCCATACTTTGGTTCTTCTGGACTGTATTTCTGGGTTCTGTCTATTGTCAAAAGATATTATATGACCAGGACAGGTATACCATGGCATGTATTCAATATTAATACCACCATCCAGTAAAATATTTCTGAGCTAATATGGAGGGAAAATGCCAACAGAAGATTGGCAATAATTTAAACACTTAAGATGTAATACTACCACAGTATCCAATAAATCCCTTGAGTGTATATAAAAGCAATTTGATGATGATGATATGAACATCTTCAAATGACTCCCTTTATCCGATTCCAACCAAATGGAAGAGAAGCTGAAGTATTTTTTGTAAAAAATGACTGAAAGCAAACTGTTCATCTACCAATCAGAATACCAAACAATTCTCTCCAGTGATCCAACAATCTAAATCTTTACTTAACCAGCTCTCCTTTCAGGTACACTGTTCAGGTCCTCTCTCCTCTGGATAACTCAAATCATAAGCCCATACGAGTTTAATCTGTAGTGGAAGAGTATTCTTTGAATTTTTTGAGACATTACAAACAGCAGCTAACACAAAGAAAAAAAGTTGGTTCTTGTTGGAGATCTCAACAGAAGAGTAGGAAATGATTACTACACAAACATAAAGAAATATTTTGAGCAAATGTAGAAAAGATAATATTAATGGTAAGTGCCAGTGTAATTTTGTTTAAGACATAATAAAACCATGTTCCAACATAAAGATGTACAAAAATTCACATGAAGAGTTGACAAGAATTAAGAAAAGTCTCATTGACTGTGTTATTGTTGATAGCAATATTTTTATTGATTACTGATAGCTGGCTCAGTACACAGAGAACTGGAAATAGGATGTGATCACCCTTTGATTTTGGGTAGGAAAAAATTATTATTATTACACGGACACTTCATGGAGTACACAGATTCATTGAGGGAGACTACACATTATGCCAAGCACTATCCAATATTCACACAATGTCTATCAAACTTTGCTTTGAACTCATTCAGATTCACACTCACAACAGACTATGGCAATCTATTCCATTCATTCATTCATTCACAGCTCTCCAAGCAAAATATCTAGTCCTCACACCTTGCTCAATTTCCAAGGATGGCCCATAGTATTCCTGCTGCCAGACCTATTCTGAAAATTTTCCTCTGTATTAATGCTGTAAAAATCTTTCAGTAATCTGTATGTCTTCATCAACCCTTTTTCATCTGTCAACCAATTTCTGTAACATGATAAATTTAGTTTAATCCTTTATCCTAGTGAGAGAGCAAACAAAGTTTGCGCCTGAAAATATCTTCAGGACTGAATATAGTGTTGTACTATCTTACCTGGGTAAGTAGTACAACACCAAGGCAACTCGTAGCAAAGATGGAGCAAGCCACCAACACTCCTATCCCAGTATCTCCGATAATGCAAAACACATCTCCTTGTGGATATGCATACTCTATTATGCATTAAGGGATTGGCCACTACCCAGACTAGTTTCGACCATTATTGAGGTCTCTTCAGTGGGAGCCAGGCCCAGAGTTGGAGATACCAGGCAGAAGCAGTAGCAAGATCATCTTTACCTATAGGAGTTGCCAAAAGGTTTGCCACCTTTTTTTTTAATTAAATTACTCTGGATTTAGAGAAAGATGTTAAAAGTTTATTTTTCACTAGGTTAGACTATAATAAATTTAGTTTAATCCTTTATCCAGTGAGAGCAAACAAAGTTTACGTCTGAAAATATCTTCAGGACTGAATATAGTGTTGTACTATCTTACCTGGGTAAGTAGTACAACACCAAGGCAACTCGTAGCAAAGGTGGAGCAAGCTACCAACACTCCTATCCCAGTATCTTCCATAATGCAAAACACATCTCCTTGTGGATATGTATATACACTTATGCATTAAGGGATTGGCCACTAGCCAGACTAGTTTTGACCTTTATTGAGGTCTCTTCAGTGGGAGCCAGGCCCAGAGTTGGAGATACCAGGCAGAAGCAGTAGCAAGGTCATCTTTACCTATAGGAGTTGCCAAAAGGTTTGCCACCTTTTTTTAATTAACTTTCAACAATTTCTGTAACCCACAAATCTTTAAATGATCCTCATAAGGTGGATTCCACAGACCTGCCACCATCTTGGTTACTTGCCTCTGGATCTTTCAACCTCCTCATCCCAAAGAAACCCAGGTGACCAGATCCGCATGCAGTAGTCAAGACAGGGTCTTATCAAGGTCTATAAAGAGGTACAATAATCTATCTCTGCCAATTACAGCTTTCTTCAAAAACCAAGTAATCCAATGAGCTGTTTTAGCTACTTTTGAAATATGCCTCTAAATTTCAACTTCCTATCGCAATAACCCCAAATCCCTGGCTTCGTCAATTTCCTGGAGCAGAGTTCCATCGATACAGTACACGGTTGGTAATATTTTCACTCCAAAATGCATAAACCTCACACTTTGCACATTAAACTGACATTTGTTCTCCTCGTCCATAATGCCATTTTAAATAATCCTGTAAAATTTTAACATCTTTATTAACCCAAAAACCCTACCCAATTTTGCATCATTTGCAAACAAGTGAATATTTCCCCTCTGTTCATTTCTATATCATTAATATACAAATTAAATGGTAGTGGTCCAAATACAGAGCCCTGTGGTGTGACACTAGTCACAGGCCTTCTACTGAACTCTACTTCTGAAGAAACTACTTCATATCCATGGCCATGTGCTGTAATTTATTTATCAGAGTTCATGCAGTATCTTGTCAAAAGCATTGCAATGTCCAGCAGTATCACCATAATATCAATTCCTTTATCCAACTCAGCTATTACTGTAAAGTGAGATTAAATAAAGCTGAAAATCATAAAAAAAAAAAAGAAAAAAGAAAAGTGAGTAAGAGATTTTTTTAAAAAAAAAATTAAAGTTGAGCAGATTTGAGAAGTAAAGTGTTGACTCAAATACACATATTATTCACGTAAAAATGATAATGTTTCAAAACAAGAACCAAACCTTAAAGACTCAATAACAGACCGTGAAGATAATGATTAATTCAGCAAGAGAAGCATTTGGTAAGATTGTCTGCAAGAAAAGAAATATCAAAAGAATGGTGCACCCAGGAAGTTAAAGGTGAGTGCCAAGAAAAAGAAGAAAGTGTATAAAAGGTTTCTGGCAAGGAACTTAGAATGTGGTCAAAGAGAATACACAGAAAAATGTAATGAAGTAAAACTAGCTAAACAGAAGTCATAGGAAGACTTGGGTCAGAACAGAGAAAATACATATCAGGAAGGTGGCAAAATATTCTGGAAGCTATTGAAAAAGCTTATACTCTAAAGGAATCAGAGATGATAAAGGCAACATGAAAACTGAAGATAAAGAAATTCTAAATGTCTGAAGTAATTACTTTGAAAATTGCTAAATGAAACAAACATTGACAGCACAGTGGTATAAAAAAAAATTTTTTTTAATTTAAAAAAAAAAAAAAATTCAAAAGGAATGCAATCAGGAGTACATACCAATACTTGAGGTAGAAAAGCCATTAAATCTTAAAATACGGACAGCTTGAGCAGATAATATTCAATCAAGAATGATCAAATATGGAGGTATAAAAGTTTTAATGGCCAAGAGGGTTGAATTCCAGATGACTGGAGTAGAGCTCTCATTGCATCCATCTATAAAAAAAATGGGAAATAAAACTGAATGTGAGAATTATAAAGGCATTTCATTAATGAGTGTTCCTGGTAAGGTAATGCAAGTATACTTGAAAAAGTTATAAAATATTGTGGAAGAGAAACATGGAGAAGAACAAGCTGGGTTCAGGCCAAATAAAGGCTGTCAGGATCAGATTTTTATTTTAAGATAAACAGATGAGAATATAACAAGGGCCTGTTTTCATTATCAAATTCCTGACGTACCGGATATGATAGTACTATATGAAAGACTTACATTATTACTAACTTCCTATCTACAACTTTCCTCCAAATCAATGTTACCTGTCAAGACGTCAACATTATCAGATCTTATATTTCTGCCTTCCAAGGCACTTTTTACTGTATCAATCCACCAATACCTTAGTGGTCCTTTGGGTCTTTTTCCTACCAACCTGGCAGAGAATACTTGTTTTGCTAATTTTTCCTCTTCCATTCTGTTTAAGTGACCATACCACCTGGGATTAGTTCTGCTAACACATTCTTGGAGGCTGACAATGTTAAGTTCTTTCCTAATATCCTCGTTTTTAATATGATATTGCCATGATACATCCCAGATATATGGAATTGTGATAGATCTTGAGTAATCTCTGCTTTAGGAATTTTATTATTTTTTTTCAGATGTGCCCAGGTATGGAATGCCGATTGATTTTGTGAAGTCTATGTTCTGAAAGGGAAGAGCAAAGTTGTGGTTATGGAGATTTAATTTTTTTTTTTTTTCAGATGTTGTGGGGACTATAGTCACTGATTAAGAAAGTGCTGAGAATGTAGTCAAATTCAGTAGTTAGGGCATTGTCATCAGAACTGATTAATTTTATCTTTTTATATAGGATTTTTATAATCCCATATTGTTGGGGGGGGGGCTGTTGTGAATATATCTAGCCGTATGTGTGGGCTTCTGTACTTTGAGAATGCCATGGCTCTATCAGGCTGGCATATAATCAGAAAAGGGAAGACTGTTTTCCTTTTCGATGAACCAGATCCTGGGATGTTGACTATTTAGATGTATTAAGAAAAATGTTGAGAATATCCAGGCCATATGGAGAACACATCATCTGCAGAGCATAGCCCAAACAGTGAGTTTATGTAGGGCAGAGTTTTACCAAGAAGTGGATAAAGTTACTGAATATTAATTAAAGTTAAGCATCACATATCTGAGCATTCTCTGATATCTCTGAACATGACAGAAGTCTACTATTATAAGCACATCCTTGATAACAGTAATGTTTGGATACTTCAGGAAGATAAGAAAAATGGATAATTAAATATACTCTCCTGAGCAGTGGTAGTTAATCACCAAATGCACTCCATATTCAAATCTACTCTACTCTACTGCAGGAAATTATTCTACCTGCTCCCTTAAAATAATGTGAACAGGAGCATGTGTATATATATAACTACACAAATTTGAGAGCAATTCACCAACATGAGAATATTAATTGCTTTAATAAATTATACTTAATATTTGCCTTGGTAAGGCAAATATTAAGCATAATTTAGATGTATTAAGTAAAAATTTGTAAAAATGCCACTAATTTAATTTTGAGATACATTTTTTTTTTTTTTACTAACAGTAATGTTGTGTCATATATCAATCCATATCCCCATTTTATTAAAAGAAAGGAAACTATTCAAACATTATATGTTTGAATGTGCAAGTAATGGAAAGTCGTTTTGTTTTTAGCTGAAACAAACAATAGCTATGACACTAGCGCATTGTCTGTTAATTTTATTTTTCTGGCCGGTTTGAGTGTCTTTTTACTTGCTGAAAAAAAACAAAAAACTAGTATATATTATATAACTGTAGAGAAAAAGAGCACTCATTTATTATACTTTTTAGCTGCAAGGGGTTAAAGTGATCCTATACCTATATATATCTATGCAATAATAACGAATCACTCTTACATGCACATAAAATATTCCACATCACAGTTTCATATTAAAACACTCTACACATCTCAAACTTCGCTAAAGCACATACGAAAAATAGTTACTTCAACTAAATGAAAACACATGATTCTAATCTCTCACTTTTATCCTTCTTTATTGTGTAACTTGAATAGTGTTATAAGTGCCCTCTAAAGATTTGTAACGTAACTATTCCTCTCCACCAATGGTAAATTTGCCAGCAAAGGTTGGTCGATTGGTGGAGCCTCTGCTACTAATGGATTGTAAAAAGTTAAGCAAGTTTGAGCGCGGTTAGTAGTTGCAAGGACCCACAATCGTTTCATGCTGTTGACACACTCTCCCTCGATGAGTCTTTGGACTCCTAAAGGTGTCACATAATAATAATAATAACTAAAACTGTTATCCTAACAATCTGTGATTGCATAAGTCATGGTTGTCTAAAGTATTGCCCGCGGGCCGCATGCGACCCGCCTGTGGCTTTTGATTTTCACAAGCGAAAAAAATAAAATAAATTTGAATTGAAGGCGCGTTAGATATTTTAATTCTATCACTAATCGATAATCTCGATGTTGATCATTTTATTTGGTGTTTTTACAGCACTATATACCCACGTATTTTTCAAATTTTAGATGTGTCAAAGAAGCGTTCTTACACTTTTTGCTCCAACGCGCATGCTCCGGGCGCTCACGGGGAACGAGAGCGCGCGATTATTGAGCAATTAGCGTTGTTCATTTGTTCAGCTTTCGAGGTTCTGTCGCTGCTGGTCACCAAATAACTAGATATGCATTGTGATGCGGCCCTCGGATAATTTTTTTTCTAATGCGGCACTCGGATTACCTAAGGTTGGATAGCCCTAGCGTAAGTAATAATAAGTACCCTTATTATTGAAAGCATTTCTCTGAATACTTGCATTCCACTATCTATTATTGTACTTCTAACAGGTTTCTTCCGATCTGATAACCGAAATATTTGTTAACGTGTGTTCTTATGTAGAAAGAGACGGGTTATAAATTCGATCCTAGTCGCCGACTATTGGAACTTTATATAGGCTTTTTTTTTTCTTTTTTTTTTTTCAACTAGTTTCTGATTTAGTCGATCTACTTACAGAGGAGAGTGAGATTTCCCTTCTTGGAAACACTTCGCAACAGGAGAAAATCAACTGTAGATCCAGTTGTGTGTACTGATTAGTTTTAACAATCGGCTCGCTAAATCAAAAAAAAAAAAATTAAATTAAAAAGTCAGCAGTATGTGTATATATATTTATTATAGGTTTTTACTGATTTACAACAATTTCGAATACAAACAGTTCAAACAATAGTAAAACTATTTTTATTGTAATTAAAATTGATTCTCGGGAAAAGAAGGAAATTTTTTCACTTGACTGCAAATAAAATTAAACCGGCAAAGAGATTACATTCTTATTTAACCTTTTATCCAAGTGTAAGCAGAGTGTGTGCACATGAAGTAATTTGTGCACATGAATGTAAATTCTTTAGCCTGTATAGAGAGGCTAAAGAATTTACATCAATTGCCTTCGCATTCCATAATGGAGACCATACATCTTTGCAGGTGGGTATAATGCTATGCATTATCAGAGAGGTCACCACCCAGACGATTTCGACATTTACTGAGGATTCTACAGTGGGAACCACACCCAGATATGATACCACAGTTGACGTAGTGCAGAAGCCACTGATCTTAATAAAAGTTTAAACTAGTCGAAGTAATAATTCTTCCCATATGCTTATTGTTATGCAAACTCAAGGGTATCTCACAATGCACTTTGCATTATGGGATACTAAGGAAATTAACTGAAAGTTATCATCTCGTACAAGTAGCCTTGTTGCGAAGATATACAACGCACAAACTTTGTGCACTTACACTTGGATAAAAGATTAAACAAGAATATAATATTTTGGCAAGTTTAATTTAATTCTCAGAAAATGAGTTAATGTGTTCTTTTGCTGAGCTCTTGTATCCATAGCCAATTCATGACTTGGATTTAATCATGACTTCACAAACGGAGTTGCATCTCAAA
Source organism: Typopeltis vanoorti (assembly GCF_054136105.1). Lineage (NCBI taxonomy): Eukaryota > Metazoa > Arthropoda > Arachnida > Uropygi > Thelyphonidae > Typopeltis > Typopeltis vanoorti. Next base: position 77,481,111 of record NC_143561.1, read on the forward strand.
TAACGATACGTCTCAAATGAATCGTTATTAAATCCGATATGTGATCTATTGTTAAACTATTTCTCGCACTTTGTAAATTATGTTCATTAAACTGAAACCACTTTCAGCCTCAGCACTGCTGAATAGAATAGTGCAACTGTCTTTTCAGCTATTTGAATACTTGTCCGATTGAAACATTCTTATTGTACATTATTATTTACAAAATCCGAAAATCGTTCAACGTTTGAATGTGAAAAGCCAGGAAGTCGTTTGTTATATCTCTATCCACATAGAAGCACCAGAAGCATTAAGAACAAAGAAAGAACACCAGAAAAACGAAGTTTTAGAAAGCGTATGTGTGTGTGTTTTTTTTAAACAAAAATTCCCGAAATCGACAATAACAGAACAAAAGCTTATGGACCAAAAGGATTTAATTTTCGTCAACAAATTATTTACTGAACTTGAACTGCAAGAGTTATGCAATAGGCCAACATGATTATCAGTATCAAAAATCATCAGAAGATAAACTATCTAAAGTCAAAATTCAACTCAGTGATCTTCAAGCTAACGACATAGCTCAGAATATTTTAAGAGAAGTACAGGGTAAAATCAAAATTGGAATATTGGAATATACAAACTCCACACATGGCCGTATGACTATGAACATTAATACACTTACACAAATCTAAGTTAAATCACCTCCTGTTACATGTAAATGATGTGATTAAAAAAAAAAGATTAAAGAAAACATTAGCTTTTACACAAAACATCCTATATCTTTACAATGAAACTTGGTTGCAAACCGCAACACCAAAGACGAAGCAAGCTACGCCATGGAAAACCCTCCTGGTACAAAAAGTTGATAAACCTGGTTTCGATTCTCGTCGTGAGGAGGGGAATCCATATAAAAGCTTTTCAGTTGAAGATGAGTTAGCCGATCTCATACGGTGACAGCAGGGTTTTTTCTCCCGGAAACGCGGGTGTTTCATCCCGCGTACAGACAAATCGGCCTCCAGAACATACGCAATTTACAGACAAAAAATACTGTTGTTGGTGTTGATGGTAGTAATATCGTAGTTGGAGAATTAAGTAGTAGTGGAGAGGATGAGATGTATTTAGCGAATTAGAGTAGTGTGCCCTCCCACCATGAGTCCTTGGACTTCTTGGAGGTGTCACGTAATAATAATAATAATAATAATAAAACTTCGAGATAATACGAGCAAATTAAAGAATCTTAAAGATGGACAGCTAAAAAATAATAATATCAAAAACAAATTCAGCCTGTGTAGCTCAGTGGAAGAAGCGCTTGCGTCCTCTGCGCTTGGTCGCTCAAAGTTAGACTTAAGTTCAAGTCTAGTCGCCGACTGGAGGAAATTTCTGAGCCTATTTTCGACTGATACCCGAGTTAGACGATCTCTGGCACGGGCAAGCGGATTTTCCTCCCGGAAACTCGGGTTTTTCGTTCCGTAAATTCAAGAAAATCGACCGTAGTGCTCACATTATTTCGGATAGTAACATATCCTGTTAGGGTTAGGTACCAAGAGATGGCAGCACTTGTTTGCCAGCCTCTTCATCTTTTTGCTGTGTATAATAAGTGATAGATATGGGCCAGCTATCTCTGATTGACTAACGATAAAGATTGAACTGCCCACTCAGTCTCTAAAAGCTAGATAGGGTATAAAGGCTTCGCCTACTCCCTATAAGGGACATGCTCAACTCTGTTGTTGTGGCCAGCCCTACCGAGCCCACCCACTTGCCCTTCAGGTAGCTCGGATGTACTAGACGTTGTCATTTTTAAAAATTTAAGATACCGTTTTAAATTGGAATCAGTCAACGAATTATTTTCTGACCACAGTCCCATAGTACTTAATCTAGGTTCATCAGAACAATTCTCTCCTCTGAACACATTCATACCATGGGACAAGTTAGCCAAGGTTCTTCCCGATCATATTGGTCTGGTGCCCAATATCAGTAAAAAGGAAGAGATTGACACAGCAGTAAATAACTTAACCATACAGATTCAGAAAGCAATAGAATCAGTCAGACAATACAATGTCTTCCACACAACCAACCGTATCCCTGAAGAAATCATGGAGCTAATCAGACAAATAAAAAGAGCCAGAAAGAGATACCACAATACTAGAGCCCCACAAGGTAAAACAGTATTGAATAATCTAAACAGACAGGTCTGGGAAGCTCTTCAAAAACACAGAAACCTTCAATGGGAAACCAAATTGGCTAACATCAATACTGAAGATCATTCTGTATGGAAATTCGTAAGAGCGATCCTCACCAAAAAGCAACTCATACCCCCCTATACAAACCAAGAAAGGGACAGTTCACAAAGATGAAGAGAAAGCCGAAGCACTAGTAGATAACCTAGAATCTCAATGCAATCCATCTTATACAAATCTAAATATCAACCTTATGTACAAGATTCATCGTCATGTTAGGACAACCTTAAGAGAGAACACTCTTAACACCAAACCTATCACGCCCACAAATCCGGCAGAAATGATAAATATCATCTCCCATCTAAACAGTAAAAAAGCTCCAGGACCTGATGGCATAACTAACAGAATAGTAAAACTACTTCCAAGAAAGGCCATGGTTCATCTCGTCAACATTACAAATGCCATCTTTAGATTCCAGCATTTCCCTACTACATGAAAAACAGTCATCATCATGCCATTGAAGAAGCCAGGAAAAAATCCTCACCTACCCAAAAGCCACAAGATTCCAAGCAGAAACAGATAACTTTGGAAATTTGCATAGCGACCAGTTCGACTTCCGTAAGGCCCATAATACAGCTCAACAAGTGCACCGGCTGGTAGAAATCAGTACTAAAGGTTTTAACTGGAAACTCAATACAGCTGCCATCTTCATCGACGCAGAGAAGGCGTTTGACAAAGTATGTCATCAAGGCCTTCTCTACAAACTGATAAAATTTAACTTGCCAGTCAAGTTAATAAAAAGAATACATTCTTACCTGAAAGACAGACTTATGCAGGTCAGGGTCGGCGAAACGGTTTCGACCAGACGCAGGTTCTCGGCAGGCGTACCTCAGGGATCTCTTCTGGCACCTCTCCTGTTCTCAATCTATGTAGCAGACATCCCTCTGAACCCAAGAACAATATTCACTGCATTATATGCAGATGATACTGCACTGATGGCAGGATCACTGAGCCCAAAACTGGCAACTAAATGACTCCAAACCAGCATACACATTTTAGAAAAGTGGAAGGCAGAATGGAGGATCCAAGTTACCCTCCAGAAACGCTCAGCTATATTGTTTACCAGAAAGAAAATCCATACCATGGAGGATATTTATTTATTGGGAGTAAAGATTCCATGGCAGACTGAAGTTAAATATCTTAGAGTGATTCTTGATAGTAAACTCCTATTCAGCAAACATATTAGTTACATTACCACAAAGACATCCAACCTCTTAGCACAGCTATAACCTATGATCAACAGACAAAGTAAAGTGGACACGCAAACAAAATTAACAATTTACAAGATGGTAATTCGACCGGTCTTCACTTACGCATCCCCAGCGTGGAGCCGTACCGCGAATTCAAGCATTCTAAACTTCGGAGATTACAGAATAAGTGCCTAAGGTTGATTCTGGATTTCCCCTTGGTTTATAAGAAACACCCAGATCCATAGAGAAGTTAATATCCCTTATATCTCTTCCCTTCTCCTAAATCTAGCTCAGAAGTTCTTTACGAACCATCCAAACCCGTTAATCAAGGGAGCCTCGGAATATAATGAAGCAGAACGTTACAAATATAAAAGACCAAAGTCCATCTTAAGTTCAGCTGAACACAACTAACTTCACTGCCTTCAATGGGCGAGCATCTAGCTCACAAACACTTCATTCAAAGTTCTTTCATTACAAGACAAAGGGGAATATGAAAAGCAATTCTGCTTCACCCATCTAGCCAGAAATGTTAATGTTAATGTTATAAGGGAACAGATTGACTCTCGTTAGTAATCCTGTTATCTGTGTTCGTAAAGATGTCTGTCCGTGGTAAAGGAGGAAAAGAGATTAGCAGAATTCTGCTTGAAAATTGTAATGCCTCCATCTGATAATGAGTTACAAAGAACTGATATTTCGAGTCTGATTATTCTGCTCTTCTTTATTTAAAGAACTATTACTAGCGAGATAGCGAAGTGAATCTGAAGACTGTTCAAGCCTATGCAACTTCCAGCACCCGCCCAGTTTGAGGTAAACTTTTGGCTTTTCACACAAGTTTCCCAGGCCCTTTCCTCTTACCTCTACTTGTGCCCGTCAGTTGTCTTCCGCCCCCCGAAGGAGATTCCAAATGTCGACCTACACTTGGTGGAAGAAAGGGACAAGGCAGGTCCAGAACCCCCCCCCCCCCATCAAATTCAACTAGACGTAATTCTGAACGGAATAGACAAGGATGTCCTGATAGAAAGACTGGACAAAGGACTGGCGCTAAGCCTACTCAAAAAATTTGAAGTGGAATAGCTAGACTATTTGAACCTGTACTTCACAACGAGGGACGATGAGAAAAACAATAATACTGCTAACACAGAGGAAAAACTCGATTTGGTGGTCTCCAATCACGCAAGGACCAAGGTGAGACCCACACGTGGAAAAAACGCAAAATACAGACGACAGAACCACTTACAGATGAAGATATCGAGGAAGACGTACACAACTCTGACTCCCCTGCCTCCACTAAAGAGAAATTGCCTCCAATTATCTTAAGAGAAAAGAACAGGTGGACGGAACTAAGGGCCACCATGACTAGTCTACAAATAGCGTACACAACAGCAAAGAATTTGGACGATGGCATCAAAATCCAGCCGGCCACTATAATGGACTACCAAAGGAGCTAGACAATAAAGGTATACAACACCACACCATCACCCTGGACTCGGAGAGGAGCCTGAAGTTGGTTCTCTGTGGAGTATCAGAGCACATACATAGAGAGACGACATAGACGCCGATCTCTGATCCCAAGATCTACCACCCATCAAGGTCAGCAGAATGACCAGAGTGGATTAAAGTCCGATGCTACTCGTCTTAGTAGAGATCCATCAGGTATAGAAAAACATATACGACCTAACATCAATTTGCGGGTTAAAATTCAGCCCAGAACCATTAAGAAAAAGGGCCTCATCAGGACAGTGCCACAGGCTCCAAAAGTATGGTCATGCACAGAGATTATGTAAAGCTGAACAGAAGTGCTTAAAATGCGGTGAGAGCCACACCACAAACACCTGCACCAAGCCAAAATCCACCCTGGCTAAATGTGCAAACTGCAGGGCCCTTATTCAGCAAACTACAAAGGATGTATGCAACACACCCAAATAACAGACGATCTGTTAACAACAAAAACCAGTAGCAGTAGTCCCAGTTCCTCAACCCACCAGAGGTCTACAAAACACGATAGATAACCAACTGCCGCAACCAGAAGCCACGATCGAAGCAAACCACAAACGGCAGACATAGTCAGCTTAACAAAGGTAACTGAGGAACAATACCACCCAAATTTAGTAGCCTTCATTACAAACTCCCTCGCAAATATACTGCAGGACTTTAACAAATCTAACCCCACGTCGGACTCCAGAAAAAGATTTCTACAAGAAACCCAATCCATCCTAGCAGCTCTCATAAATGCATAAATACAAAAGCATCCCAGATTCGCTACAGATCATCACGTGGAACGCAACCGGACTTAGAAACAAGGTTCTGGAACTCCGAGAATTCGCAGTGAGATACAATCCAGACATCATCTTCATAAATGAATCTCAGGTAATACCAGAAGGCACCGCCAAACTTAGAGGATACCGGCTCCACAGAAAAGACAGACTAAATTACAGATGAGGTGGCACCGCCATTTTAATAAAGAATCACACCGATTACCACTCTGTAACCAACCCATCAACCAGAAATCTAGAGCTCATAGGAACAGTAGTATCCACAACCTCAGCTGAGAAACTGAGGTTGTGGGTACTGAGTATGCAGCTTACAACCATCCATCAAATAATTTGCTACATTGGCATCATCACACTGCAGCAGTGTTCCTCGACATAGCAAAAGCTTTTGATAAGATATGGCACTTAGGATTACTACACAAACTCATCTCAGCAGGCATACCTCCAGGACAGACACATACAAGTCAAAATAAACTGAACAGTTTCAAGTCAGCGACGGATCTCACCGTGAATTACCCAAGGTTCCCTACTGGCATCGATCTTATTCTCGATATGTATGACAGACATCCCGCACAACCCAATGTCATCCACTTTAGCACTCTGTGCGGATGACACAGCAGTACTAGCCAGATCTCTGCAGCCACATCTCGTAACCAAAAAAACTGCAAGAAAATCTACTAAAACTAGAACAATGGTTCTCCAAGTGGAGATTACAAGTCAATCCCTAAAAGAGTATAGCCATACTTTTCACCAGAAGATTGGCAACACCTAAAGGGGGAAATTTATCTAATCAACACCAATATCTCCTGGCAAACAGAAACAAAATATCTTGGGGTAATATTAGACAAAAGATTAACTTTCAAAACACGCATCAAAGTCTTATGCGCAAAAGCATCTAAAACAATCGCACAACTTTACCCTCTATCATCATCATCATGATCAAATTCCTGCCATGTATCCTCAAAGGGTGTACAGGATATGATAGCACTATATGAAAAATTTACATCATTCCTAACTTCCTATCTACAATTTTCCTCCAAAACAGTCTGTTACCTGTCAAGACTCCATCATTATCAGATCTTATATTTCTATCATCTACCTATATCTTGGTCTTCCTCTCGGTCGTTTACCTGCCAACCTGACAGAGAACGCTTGTTTCGCTAATTTTCCCCTTGCCCATTGTATTTAATTGGCCATACCGTCTGAGATTAGTCCTGTTAAGGCATTCCTGTATGCAATGTCAAGTTCTTCCATAATATCCTCATTTCAATATGATATTGCCATTCCTGTAAAAGGCATACGACAGAGCGGCCAGGCAGGAGGTATGGAGGTGTATGAGGAAGAAGTGGGGGGGGGGGGTGTCGGAGAAGTACGTGAGGTTGGTGAAGGAGATGTATGAGGGAACAGAAACTCAGGTCAGGTCTAGTGTCGGCATAACAGAAGGGTTCCTGAGCCCCTACCTCTTTAACCTGGTCATGGATGTACTAGAAGGAGTCACCATGGAGCATGCTGTTTGCCGATGACATTGTTCTATGCGAATCATCCCGAGAGAAGCTTGAAAATACCCTGGAAGAGTGGAGAAAGGCATTAGAGAAAAGCTGCATGAGAATTAACCGGGTGAAGACTGAATATATGTCAACGGGGAGTGACGAGGATATCGTCATACGACAGCAGGGTGAAAGGCTAATTTCAGGGAAGAAATCTAAGTGCCTTGGGTTGGTTGTCGAGAGGAATGGTGACCTGGATGAGGAAATACAGCACCGAATAACATGCAGTTGGATGAATTGGAGGAAGATGAGCGGGGTCCTGTGCGACAAGAGAGTGAGTTGTAAGAGGAAAAAAAGCTCTATAAGATGGTGGTGAGGCCGGCGATGCTCCATGGTGCGGAGACGTGGCCTATAACCAAGGCACAGGAGAGGAAGATGGAGGTAGCGGAGATGCGGATGTTAAGATGGATGAGTGGTGCGACAAAGAAGGACAGGATAAGGAATGACTACATCAGAGGGGCGGTTAAGGTGGTACCAATTGGCAAGAAGATACAAGAAAGTAGGCTGACGTGGTTTGGACATGTTGAGAGGAAAGGTGAGGAGTATGTTGGTAAACGAGTGGAGTATATGGAGTTGGAGGGAAGGAGGAAAAGAGGCAGGCCCAAGCTCAGGTGGAAGGATAAGATGACAGAGGCTCTTACGGAGAAAGGATGGAGTCCGAAGGATGCTCTGGACCGGAGAACTTGGAAGAGGAAGGTTAAAGATTGGTGCGCCGACCCCGTTTAACATGGGATAAGGCAAAGTGAAAGAAGAAGAAGAAGAAGAAGATTGCCATTGATGCCATCTCTTCACGCCTCAGATCTTTCTCAGGACTCTAATATGTTCGGTCTCTAGTCTTTGGTCAAGTGTTTTACTTCTGACTCAGATCCAAAACTTAAAATTGGTTTGAACACTGTCTTGTATACAGCTAATTTAGTGTTAAGACTAATTTCTCTCTTATTCCATATGAATTTATTCAATTCACGTCCTACCATACCAGCTTTGTTGATTCTGTTCTACTTGAATATTTAATTTACCATCTTCAGTAAAAATCGTGCCTAAGTAGATGAAATGTTTTACTTGTTCCACAGGTTTTCTGTTCACAACACCGTTGACATTTTCAACGATTCTGCCTATTTTCATTGTCTTTCTCAATTTATTGCTGACCTTCATACCATATCTATTACAACAGTTATTCAATTTAGTCTGGGAATCTTATAAGCTTGTAACAGATTTATTTAGAAGTATAACATGGTATGCATAAAGCAAAGTGCTGACATTAACATCTCCAATTTTGATATCAGGAATGATATCATTTCCTTCATTATATGATCCATATAGATAAATGAATAGCAGAGGGGACGATGTACATCCTTGTTTCACACCAGATTTAACATTAAACCAGCTTCCTGTACTTCCTTCAATCCTAATTGCCAACATAAAACTCAAATAAAAACTAAGTATTGCTTGATATAATTCCATTGACACCACATAACTGTAGCGTATTGAATAGCTTCTCTCTTGGCACCTTGTCATATGCCATTTTCAGATCGACAAAACTTAAATACAGATCTTTGTTATATTCCCATGATATCTCAACTAATTGTCGTAAAGTGAAGATCCGATCCTGACAGCCTCTATTTGGCCTAAATCCAACTTGTTCTTCACTAAGCTTTTGAGCCACAATTCTTCTCAACCGTTTCTCAAGTATAATGGTATAAATCTTACCAGAAACACCCAGTAGACAAATACCTCTGTAGTTCTCACGTTCAGTATTATTTCCGTTTTTAAATATGTGTATTATGAGAGCTCTACTCCAATCATCGGGAATTCGTCCCTCCTACGTTTTCTGAACAATGCAGTGCAGCCGCTGTAAGAATCTTATACCACCATACTTAAGCATTTGTGGTAGAATATCATCTGCTTCTGCTGCCTTTTCACATTTCAAGCCTTTGATGGCTTTTTCAACTTCAAGTACGGATATGTATTGCTGACTGTATGCCTGTTGAGTGTGTTTTACCACTGTGCTATAACTGCTTGTTTCATTTAGCAATTTGTTTGAAGTAATTACTCGATACTTCAAGGATATCTTTTTCTCCTGTTTTCATGTCATCTTTATCATCTGTGATTCCTTTTACAGCACTCTTTCCTCCATTTTGGAGCTTCTTCAACAATCGCCAGAATATTTTGCCACCTTCTTGATATTTGTTTTCGACGTTCTTGCCAAAGTCCTCCCATAACTTTTGTTTAACTAATTTTACACACTGTTTAGCTTTCTTACATTTGTCTCTGTATTCTGTAAGAGTAAAAGCTGACTTATTTGCCAGGAACTTTTTATATGCTTTCTTCTTTTTCTTCACTGCATCTTTTACTTCCTGTGTCCATCATGGAATTCTGATTTTTCTATTCTTGCAGACAATCTCACCACATGCCTCTCTGGCTGAATCAATAAGGGTTTTCTTCAAGGCTTGCCACTGACTCTCCAAGGTTTAGTTTCTGTTCTGAAACTCTTTCATTTTTAATTCAATAAAATTTGTGTGTTTTAGTCTACAGTTCTCATCTTAGAGCTGCTCAACTTTTATACGCTTTGAAACCTTCTTACATATTATTCTTTTCAATATGGAATTCAATTTTATCCTGCTCAAGACTAAATAGTGATCAATTCTAATTTCAAAAGCTCTCTACACTCTAGCGTCCTGCACCAGCAAGAAAACATCACTATCAACAATAACATAGTCAATGAGAATTTTCTTACTTCTTGCCTCTTCTCTCCATGTGAATTTATGCATATTTTTATGTTGGAACATGGTGTTAGTAATAACCAGTCCTTGTTCTACTCAGAGGTCCAATAGGTTATTGCCATTATTAATAGCTTTGCTCTTTTCTTCATGTTTTCCCAAAATATTTTTGTATGTCTGAAAATCACTTCCTACTCCGTTATTTAGATCCCCAACAAGGACAACTTTTATTTTTTCATTGTGTCAGTAGCTTTCTGTAGAGCCTGAAAAAATTCTTCCACTTTTATCTTTATAGAGCTTTTTGTGGGACCGTAAGCGCAAATAAGTCTCATTGTCCAATTCTGATACTTGCGCACATTATCCTACTTGAGACTGCCTGCGATTCAAGAAGATTAGCCTCGTGTTTACTGTTGAATCCTATGGCTACTCCTTCTTTTCCTTGATTGTCATTGCCTGAATATAACATTTTGTATTTATTGCTCAGAAAGATCAACTGCTCAGAACGAATTGCTCAGAAAGTCCAACTGCACGGAGATACAAACATTCCTTACATCTACTCCTTCCTGCAAACTACAGCTGCAAAATACTTCTCAAAGATCTCAACAGAAACAGGCAACAAGCTACGACGAAACTGACCTCTTCAAAAACAAGACACCAAACGCCATCCTATATACTAGCAACGACGAGTAATCTCCGTGTCCCCCCTCCCCAGGGTGAGCTCACAGCTCATAAATATTTCCACTTCAATTCGTCCCTATCAGATAACGGAGAATAAAAAAGCATCTTACTTCACTCTTTGGCCAGTGATGTTATGGTTATGGTTGTAAGGGAACAAATGGCGTTAGCTGATTTATTTTTTATTTAAAACCAATTCATAAATACATATAATTTGTTCAACAAAACAATTGCTGAAGTTAGTGATCAGCTAAAGCAAGGATTATTACGACTTCACAGAAAATTAAAAAAGACATGAAGCATGCATCGACCAATATGTACAAGACATGCAATTTCAACTAAACCGGCGTCACTTCTTTCAATCTCTACAAGGAAATATAAATTCAAAGAACCATTCACTAGAAAAAGAACATTTGAATTTTGGAAGTCAATCTGGAAGAAACCGATGGAACATAATAAAGATGCCTCGTGGATTAAGGTAATAGAATCAGAAATGAAAAAAAAAAAAACAAGTGGAAAATATCGTTATTACTAAAGAAAAGGTGAAGCAAGTTAGAAAAAGAAAAGAAAAGAAGTGCTTACGTGGAAAAGATCGACTACATGGATTTTGGCTAAAGCATCTAAACCATCTACGTGGTCGAATGACAGAATAATTTAAATATTTGTTGCATTCACGCTAAGTCAAAGACTGGATAATATCTGCTGCATTTTCTCTTTATGCAACATAAAGGTGCGGACCCAATAACTATCGCCTAAAATCATGCCTACTAAGTGCGATTATACTGTGCACTGAAATCACAGCAATTCATAGATAACTTCGTACAGATAATCAGATTAATCTGTTTGCATAATAAGGAAATTTTTTAAAAAATCTAGAGGAACAAAAGACCAGATCTTGATTGATAAAATGATCTTCAGATATTCATAAAGATGAAACGAGCTTAAACATGACATGGGTAGACTACAAGAAAGCATTAAATTACCTTCTACCCTACTGAATCCTAAAATCAGTAGTGTGGAAGGTAATTGGAATCATAAATATTTGGAATCATCAGAAACATATGCTGGTTTCTGGCTGCTGCTATGAAATCAAGGAAAACAACTTTAATATTAATATTTATTAATGAACAATTCGAAGGCATTAACATTAAACGTGGAATTTTCCAAAGTGATTCACTGCCACTATTTCTCTAATACCGTTGTCTATGATTTTGAAGAAAACAAATCTTGGATATGGAATTCCTAAATAAATAAAAAAATCAGCTAAAGCCTTTTTATTCCCGTATTTATAGGGAGTAAGCCAGTCCGTTTTTAGCTCTATCTAACTTTTGGAGACTGAGTGGGCAGTTCAATCTCCCCTGGCTATTACTAATTAAGAGGCACCCAGTGAAGAGTGACGGCTCAACAAGTGCCGCTATCTCGTGGTCCCTAACCCTAAAACTCGTATTTAATGTCTGAAATAATCTGGTTCTATGGATTTTCTTGAGTTTACGGGACGAAAAACCCGAGTTAACGGGAGAAAAAACCCGCTTACCCGTGCCAGAGATCGACTAACTCGGGAACCTGTCGAAAAAAGGCTTAGAAAAATTTCCTCTAGTCGCCGACTAGACTTGAAATCAAATCTTCCTTCATGTGGCCAAGGGCCGAGGTATGCAAACGTCACATCCACTGAGATACACAGGCTTCAATTCCTAAATATTATATACTAAAATAATTTCTAATCAGCTGTATATGTTTTACTTGAAGTTATATGGAAAAAAAGCACAACAAATAGATTCATTGCTGAACATGATTCTTGTTTTCATTCAAAACATTAAAATGAAACTTGGTTGGGATTAATTTACAATTTTATCTATTAAATGAAGAAAAATTAATGCTGCTAGTAATTTTCTTCATCAGGAGAAATATAAATCACAGAAATTTCAGCTAATAAACATTACAAATAACTAGGAACATTAGAAACCAGTGATTCTGCACTCGTAGTTAAACAACAGCCAGCAGCGTAATACACCAAAAGAGTAAGAAATATTCTGAAAACAACACAATGGATTAGGCACAATTATATCAATGAAATCTTAAACTATACCACTGATCCAATACCCAGCTGGAATAATTGATTTGATATAATCAATTATGCCATTTGTCCAGGTGAAGACTAATTTGTACAGGCCTTCACCTGGACAAATTGGACAGCAAAACTCGAAAATCCACGAAATGTGGTTGCTCGGCTGTACCTACCAAGAAGCATAGGTGGACCGGGTCTGCTGCAAGTGAGACAGACTGTGGAAGAAGATGAAATTATTTGAAAAATTACATCGTCAACAGCACTGAGAAAATTCTTCAAGCCGTTTCACAACAATACTTTCTAAAAGCCATAGGAAACAATTCCGAATACAAAAAGGAACAGCGAAATAGCTGATATGTGCGCTGGAAAATTAAACCCTTCCTTTTTACCAATTTCATCGAAATACTGAGGAAGAAATTGACGTGACAATGGCAACAATGTGGATATATTACGAAAGAGACAGCGGGATTCATTTTAGCTGACTAAAGCACAGGCGTTACAAACTAATACAATCAAAGCAAAATTATGAGCATCAGTAATAACAGTAAATGCAGATTATGCGATCAGAAAGATGAGACCCTAGAGCACCTTATTAGTGCCTGCAGCAAGATAGCTCAAACTGATTATAAATACCGCAATGATCAAGCGGCAAAAACAGTTCATTGGTATGTATGCAAAAGTGATTTCCCTACTTCTGATAACTACTGGCAGCATAAAATGGAGACAGTACTGAATAACGAAACAACAAAAATTCTCTGGGAGTTTAGAATACAAACTGGAACACATTGATCTGACATTACAATTATTAATATTGACAAGTTTAGATTTTCAGATTCTCAGTATCTACCGATAACAACATCAACAACAAATTATTGAAACAAAAAAAAATTGAGTTTCGGCAATCGAAGTTGGTGGGGTGTGTCTTAAATAAACCAGTCCCATCCCAATAGTTATCTGTGCACTTGGTTTGATTCCCTAAAAAGCTGTCCAACTATTCACGAGAATTAAACATCAACGAACTGATTACATCTGATCTACAAAAGCTACACTAACTAGAAGAGTCCAAATTTCACGACACTACCTGACAAACTATTCTTAGATTCTTGGGCAGAATCTGAATAGCTCTCTATCACCTGTCAAACTATTGTTTGAATGACATCTTGTTTTGAATGTTTATCAATTGTATGAATAAAGTAATAATAATAATAATAAATTTGAAAGGAGACTTGCTGGCGCACTGATAAATATATGACAGTTTAAATAACAGTAACGTAACCAGTAATTGCACAGAAATAATTAGTCTATTTCAACACAACAGTTCGCCATACTTACATAAGACATTTCTCCTTGAGGTGTATAAACGAAAAGTAATTAACAAATAAACTAACTTCAAAGATTAGCAAATCCATAAGCATTATATAGTCATGGAGCATTCTGATGATTTTAAATTATCTAGACAGGCGTTTTATTGCTATTCGTGTTCGCACTGAGTTTAGTTTTATTTAGGAGGCATTCGTATGTCACAACGCTTTATATTTAAGTGTTCTGATTACATCTAATCGAACACTTAAATATTTCTATTTCTATTTCTAATATGCCATTTCTAAAGAATTCGAAATTTTTGTTTTTGTTACGGTTTTTTTCATAACAACGGTTTAACAATTTAGACACAATTTATAAGACTTGATGTCTCTCTGTCTCTCTCTCTCAGACGTTTTATGGTTCACCTGAAGACTGTACATATAATGTCAAAACTGACATCTCACTTCTTTTTTGAAATCTCCACTATGCTGTTTAGTGCGTTGTTCAATAGATTTCTCAATCTGTCCATAGTATGATGTCCTACTGCACACCGGAATCGGTAAATCCCTGAATATTTTAGCGAATCGTGTCGAGATTTTACTGATCCAAGCAGTGGTCCCATATTATTTCAAGGTGTGACTACTGCTCCGATTTCATATTCTCTAGGGGGTTTTTGCGTGTTTCACAGTAATCGAGCTAATATACAGTAAAGTAATGAGTGGGTTGTATATTATGAAGTCTTCAGACGGTGTACACTTTGCAGCTGTTTTGTGGAAAGGTTTTCTTTAGAAACAGGAGTTCCTTAGCCAGTTTATTCTCACCAATAATGCAATAAGAGGATATATTCTGAATATAAATATACAGAGCATGCATATATAAGAAATATAATAACGTGAAGCTGAGAAATACTAAACCAGAAAAACCTGTTTATTATTGGAACGCATAACTAGTTTCATGCACTTAGAAGATTTCATTGCGCCTAAAACATGAAAAGAGAAATGCAAAAAATATGCATTACAAGAGAACAAAAGCTATAAATTATCTCCCTAACGAACTGCTGATATTTGAAGCAGTTCTTGATGCCATAGTATTGTTGGGGTACACAAAAGTCCAGCTTGGCGTACACGAAATAATGCATGCATGATTTCCTGTACGTCAAGCTGGATAGCTGAAGATTGACAATCAGATTAGTTATAGTTCATCGTGAGGGTGAGCAGAATTAAGAACCTGATTAGATAATCCGCTGGCTGTAGTTCTGCCATATGAGATCTGTCTCACATATTCTTTAATCACAGGAGCTCTCCGTCTGACCAAAATAGGACACACTGCAGTTACGACAAGGCGATAAACCCTGGATACCTCAGGCTATCTTGTTTCGGTTTAGGTGTACCCAGTAAGGAAAGAAGTTTGGATAGAGGAGTAAAAGAAGTGTATATATTAAATTTCTTGAGAAATTTTCTCTAATTTTGGTGAAACAGAGCAGATATACGACAGAGATATAAAGCCTTGTACATCAGTTTTATCTTCAGTACGGTGAGCAGGAGGATTAAACGTAGCTGTTTAGGATAGCCATTTTTCTGAAAGGTTGTGAGAAGAAACTATAGTTCTTTGGCGATCTCTTCTTCTTCTTCTTCTTCCTAACATAGGAAGGACTGAGCATATTTACCTAATGTAGAAATGATGCCAAGCTTTTGGGGAGGTAATGATGAGAATGCAATAAAGATATCTGTTGGTACGTTTGGCTTTTCTATAAATAGGGATCTTCAGTTTTTTTGAGAAATGAGTGAGTTTGACATCCAGGAATGAGTGAGAACCTTAAATTTTTAATTTTCAGGTAAACTGCATTAGCGACTATTTATTGTTCAGATGGTTCAGGAACTCTTTTAAAGAATCTAGTCCATAGCTTTAAATTAAGAGAAGATCGTCAATATACTATAACTCTTGGATTTAATGGGAATGAAATGATTGATTTTTCCTCAAAAGTTCAAAAAATAAATTTAGTAATATAAGATATAATGATGTCAGCTCAGCTAGCCTAGTGGGTCGTGGCTGTGCGCTTCGCAACCATATGACTGGGGAGGGAGTGTCCTGGATTCGATTACGCTACTGACATAGGTACACCGGGACATAGGGCTGACCACCTTGTCCTGTGAACGGTTTGAGGTCCGATGATTAATAAACCCTCGACACCGCAAGGTAAAAGGAAGATGAATGAGATGAGATATAATGATTTACTCATGACCTAGACAAAGTTCTGTTTGTAAATAATATTTCTAAAAAGAAAGTAACCAGAATTTTTGCAATGGGTTAGGATGATATAACTTTTTTAATAACCTATCTTTTAAAAGAATTAAAACCTCTTCTGTGGGGACATTAGTAAAGAGGGGAATAACACTGATATTTAAGTGATACTTAAACAAGATTTCAAGAATGCAGTCACGTTGATTGCATTCTTTATCCGTGATTTTTGTCACGGATAAAGTGGTTGCTTTTCTCCGCAAGTACAACATAAAAGTGACTATTTTTACATTTACAAAAAATCTTAAGATTCCTACATCCACCAAAACCTCCACATCATCCAATGAACAAAAGTAGGCGTCTATGAGATTCATTGCTCTTGTGACATTTGTTATGTAGGCCAGACAGGAATTTCGGGATCCGCATGTCCGAACACGTAAAAGACGTCGAAAAAAACAGAGCATCAATCAAGCTTGGCATTCCACACAACTACTATTGGTCATGCAGTACTCTGGCAACAAACAAAAATATCATATACTGATAGTAACTCTTTCACAAAAAAATTTAAAGAAGCCTCACAAATGCCTACGTTTCCTACACCACTGATCTCCAAACCTATTTGATCGCGTACTCTCAAGACAGAAAAAATAAATAGCGCGTACCCCCAATTGATTGAGAAAAAATCTATTGTAATAAGTATTATAAAGAGGAAATATGCCTTGTATCATCATATAATAATTAAAAAAGCTAGATATTTTTACACATTATTTTTATTATTAACAGCTTACAAACATATTTATTACAATATTTAATGTGAACAATGGCCTTGCATTTCTTTCATAATTTCTTGAAATTCTGGTTTGATGGCTTCTGATACTGCGATACGAAGATCTGGTTCCAAGTTTAATTTATTTCAATATTTGGTAATTCGATAATTAATACAACTGTGGTGTCACCTGTAGATAGTAGGCTAACTAAGCAATTTTCTTTCTCTAGTTGGGCTTGTCAAGATGCTCTACAAACAAAGGCAGTGATAAGAAGTAAGAGATTTACTCCCTAGTTTTAACAAACATGACAGCTTTGCCACTGACGATTATGTGTGCAGTGTCGCCCTTTTTTTGACGTACCCCCTGGGGTACGCGTACCACACTTTGGAGACCACTGCCCTACACAATGCAATAAAAATCAAGGCTTAATTTTATATCAACTATGGTCTGTTTTCATCCATTTAACTGCGACGGACCTAGGATATAGCACTCATGATACCACAGAACATGATAGCAATAACTAGCAATGTTCCAATACGCATACAGTAACAAATGTATCACTAGTATTCTGGTTTATCAATTAATTAACAATTGTGATGTTATATGTGTAATTAATAGCTAATAGACTTTTATTGTGTAAAACTTTTATGTTTACCCCTGATGATGTAATTCTTACGATGCACGAAATTTGTCGGGTTTTATTTGTTTATTTTTAATAAATTCCTTATATTATAATGTAGTCACAATACCGAAAACTTTCCACAGAACATCCTAACCACAGAAATCTACGTGTGCAAAAGTGAGAACGGAGGCACTCGAGCCTGATAAACTCTTTAAGATATTGGCCAAATGTTTTAATGCTTGTATGTGGAAGAATCAATGTCTTCCACAATGTGTCTTAGTGGAGTGTTTTCCTTGTGTATTTTAGGCGAACCATATAATCGTGGTGGTGGGGTGAGAGGACGAAGTGAACAAAGAGATAATCTGAAAAATCGAAGGAATTCTGCAATGGTTCTCAGGTGATTGTTAGTGCGATTATGAAGGTCTCGATTTGGATCCCCTTTCTAGAATTGAATACGTATCTTTTTGTAGTAGTTGTAACATGTTTATTGAATTCTTCCGTATCTAGAATTACAGTAGAGTTCTTACCTTTGTCTGAAGGAAGAATTTTAACATCCTCGTTTTTCTGGAGATTCTTTACTGCTTGACTTTCTGCAATAGTAACATTATCTACCGGAGGTTGTTCATCGTTAATTGTGAAGATGGATTCCATACTAAGTAAATTGACTTTTTGAGGTGGAAAATATGAACTTACTTTCTCTGGTTTTGTAAGTAACATTTCCTTTGGAATACATCTTGGTGACGCAACAAAATTAAGACCTTTATTGAGAACCTTTCCAACATTTGAAAGATAGTAATTGGAATTGTTAATAATACTCTTATAAGGAGAGATGTGAAATTTTGATGAGAGTAACTTTTGAAGTTCTAACTTTAAATCTTCAAATTTTCTAGTTAGTACATATCTTTCATATCTTGCCAAGTATTTGTATCTAAAGTTTGTTCAGTAGCAGATGATTAAGAAGCTTTAAGAGAGCGCAAGTGTGATAATCACTATGACATTTTTTTAAAATATCCTAAAAGAACAAAGAATTTAATGAAACATGGGAGTTAAAGGATTTTAAAATATGTTGTTTCTTGTGGTTATATCAGTTGCTTGAATGTAATTTTTGTTCTACGTGTTTATTGAACTTTTTAGCCCCCTCTGTATATATATATATATATATATATATATATATATATATATATATAATAGGGCCCCCACATCCTGAAACGTCCCCTCAGGCCAGGATTTTTGGCAGGCCTCCTACCTGTCTCTCAGGTTAAGGACACCACATCGCTCTACAGGATTTATGATCAATTAGTTTAAATGATAACACAAAAGCTTAGCCAAATAATTTTCGATGCAGAAAATTACCAGGGGATTAAGCCGTGCTTGGCTATATCTAATATACTTAAGAAATTCCCATTATGAACATCTCTAATCTTCGTGTTCTCTCCTTGAAATGCTAAGCCTCCGGATGATAAAAATAACGTTACATCTACAATCCATTGCAGAAGTGCAATCCACTTATTTGTTTCATAATGAATTTGTAGTTCTAAGTCTTTATCGATTCCATGTCCTTTCAACGACTGCAAAAGGGATATCCAAGCCAGATATTGTTTTCTGTGTTCGGCTATTTTCGTGAAGAGGCAACACCATACAACTTTTTCCAATGCTTATATCTAGGCGAAAATCCTTCTTGGGCTAAACTGCTTAAGTTTTCGTTATTAGAGTCTCAAAAAATACGACATGGTAGACAATAAAGATTTTCTTTCGATACACACAATGTTAACCATTCTCTTGGAAAATAATCTCTTGTTCTTTTATCTTTCGTATAGAGCACAAAATCTTAAAATTTCATACCATTAAGATCTCTTGGCAATTCCCTATAAATATTTTGGAATTCTTGAAAGCTGATTGTTCATACTATCTCTTGCCGCATGTTGTTTGAGATTACTCTGGGCCAAATACTAGGGTAATCATATTTTATATCAGATTTTTCAACAGGGCCTGCAACTGAAGCATCAACTGTATCATATTCTTCCATAGTCACTTCTCCTGCAGGTTTTTTCACTTGCGGCCTTTTCTTCAGTTGCAAGAGGTTCACATGTAACAGTCGCTTGACTTTCGACTGCTTTATCGTTTCGATTTGACACAGATATTCTGTTTGGATTTCAATGTCAAAAACATTATCACCACCTTCACTATGATCAGTACTGTGAACTATATCCTTTTCATTTTCAGATTTTAAAAATTTGGTTATGAATTGATGACCCCGTGATGCTTTCGATTTTCTCTCTCTCGGATTTAAGTTTCCTCCTCTGAGCTCCGGACTTATGTTTGTACTTTGAATCAGACATTGGGATTTTATTTATTTTAACTAGAACATCTTTGCTTGCTTAAGAGCAATTTATTTAAATATTTTTAATATCTCAAATTTGTATGATCTGGAAAAAAAAATTAAGTTTGTTTCATACAAAAAAATCAACTGAAAAAGCTTTATATTTTCTTTTACTAACTAGCAAAATTTTAATCAAATAAGACAAATCCTTCTCAAATAACGAATCTTGTAGAAAATGTTCAGTTTCTTGAGATCAACTTAACCCTAAAACTATCAAATAAAGCTTTCTCTTTTATGAATAAAATAAAATTCTCTCAGCATCCGTAGCATAGGCACGGTAGGGAAGTGTGCCGGTAACATCAGTGCAGCGTCGGAAAAAAAAATTAAGTTTGTTTCATAAAAAAAAATCAACTGAAAAAGCTTTATATTTTCTTTTACTAACTAGCAAAATTTTAATCAAATAAGACAAATCCTTCTCAAATAAAGAATTTTGTAGAAAATGTTCAGTTTCTTGAGATCAACTTAACCTACTAAAACTATCAAATAAAGCTTTATCTTTTATGAATAAAATAAAATTCTCTCAGCATCCGTAGCATAGGCACGGTAGGGTAGTGTGCTGGTAACATCGGGGCAGCGTCGGCATTGAAACGACGGCGTGCATAGAAAGTGAGACTAACGAAAACCGAAAACTAAAGTAAATCCTTTCGATTTGGAAGTTCAGAAGCGTAACCATAAGTCTGAAAAGATGGAAAATGGGTTGGAAACGATTTCAAAAAGCTAGTAGTCCTTCTCAGCACATATTCATTCTTATTTTATAAAGTTTCTTTTTGTCTTTTGTTAGTCTCACTTAACTGGCCGACCCAACAAAACAGGCCCCCTAATTCCTGGTCCCCAGGCTAGAGCCCTGTCAGCCCTACCCTTGTGGGGGCCATGATATATATATATATATATATATATATATTTCCACAACTCATACGCCGTTGGGTAAGGCTCGAATTAGTGAAATATAACTAGCCTTTTACTTAAGACTGAAGAAGCAAATCAAGCTTAGATGAATATTATATATATATATATATATATTTACATATTATCATCATATTATATATAAATATGAAATCGATTTTCTGCTGAGTTAGTTGCTCTTATCTTGTAGAATTATTTCTGGCGAATGGAGATAGACATAAGAGAATTTAGGCAGTCACGTGGCGCTGTATGTTACTTATCAAGGTTTTATATCCACTTGGAAGTGGGTTACATAAACATAAGAATTTAATTGTAATGTGTTTTTAAATTGTGTAAAAGGAATTGAAAGTGATTTTGCAAATATGCCTCCAAAACAGAGAAAAATAGCGATAATGGGATTTCGTTCAGTAGGCAAGTTTTAATGGCATTTTATTTAAATATGTTTTTAATCTCATGGATCTCAGGAGCGTTCTGCATTCGTCTTTAATGCCTACCTTTGATCTGCAGGAAAACCACGTAGTTTATATTTATTTGAGAAAATGATTGTTAGAACTGAAAGTTGTAAATTGAGAATTTATTTGACATTCGAAGTGTTCATTTAAGAAGAATGTAGAATTCATGCAGAGTATTTTTTTCGTCGGTAAACTGGTTTTAGTGCTAATCACATTAATGATGATATAGATGATGTTTCTCGTACGCCACTTAGATCGCTTGTAGTATGATGTAATATAAACAATTAATCTAAATGCTTGTCTGCATATCCAGAATACGACTGATTTTATGGATGTAAGCTGTTTTTTTTTTTTAATGTGCATTAATTAGCTTTTGCGAATTAATTTAGAAATCAGTTTTTAAAATAAATGAAAAAATATCTCGAATGTAGAATTCGTAAATGTAGGAAAAAGGGAGCTGGATAAGTTTTTTTTTAAAAAAAATTGTAATTACGACCGATGCAAAAACAATGAGAGCAACAAAGTGTCATAATTGAGCGTGTTAATGTTTTGAGCAGTGATGAAAATTGTTTTTATTACGTGATTCCTCCACTAAGTCCGAAGACTCTGGGAGGCCATTTTAAACTACATTAAAAATCCTGAGTGTTTGACTAACTCTCCATCATTTGAAACCTTTATAAAGATTTATAGTCCAGTACTCGCTTCCAACCTAAATCATCCCCATTCGAAGGATAAACTGTAGTTCAGACGTGTTTCATTTCATGCATTGGAAACAAAATTTAATGATATAGCAGAAGATTTGATGATGGATATTCAGTTGTTTGCCAATGATGCAAAACTAGGGAGAACAGTAGTTGATTAAGGTGATATAGATATCTTACAAGCTAATTTAAATAAATTGGCAGCTTGAGCAGAGTACAATGGTTGTCAATTCAGTGTTATAATGTGTAACTGGCTGAATTCTCCTCGTCCTAAGTTTTGTCTGTACAGGACAAGTTTTGACACAAATGCAGAAATAACATCTTTTGTTTTTATTAAATTCAGCTCATCTCCTTGGAGCTGTAGATTTGTTTCATTAAATTTGTTATACAAGTCAGTCAAATAGGCTATGTCACTTTTAAAATTAATCAAGTTAGCTTGTAAAGAATCATCTCTGTTTTCTAAAAACTGTAGCAGAGTGAAAGCGTATAAAATCGATTTAAACGGGCATCCTTTGGCAACTAAATGTTGACGGTGAATCACGCACTGTACAGTGAATACATTTAGCACTGTCTCTTTGAACTATGCAATAAAACCGCAATAGTGCCCTACCATCACTGGTGCATCTTCGGTAGAAACTGACAAGATATTATTTAGAGGGATTTCTTTTTATTTAAAAAAAACTCTTCCAATGCATGAAATATTGATTCTGTGTCAATTAGCAAATTTTTAGCAATTAATAATTCTTGACAAATTTTTTCTTCTTTTATGCATACATATGCTAAAGGTAGGGCTTCATTTCCTGGTAAAGTAGACAAGTTGTAGAGAGTTGGGTTATTTTTAAATACATAATGAGTCATTAAACAGATTAGCAGATCTTATGAGAGACAAAAATAAAAAACTACTGCTGTTTTATTGAAACAAGCTTTTGACTCAATAAACAGAAGCAAACTCATTAAAATTCGAGAAAACAGAGGGCTTGACAAATACCTATTAAATTGTATTAAGAATTACTATTCAGAAACATAAGCAATAGTGAATTACAAAAACATAGAAACAGATCAAATAGCAATTAAAAAAGGAGTTATGCATGGCTGTCCATTGTCACCATATTTATTCAACCTGTACCTAAAAGAACTAGTAGACCAAGGACTACAGTTGTGTGAAGGCATAACTATAAATGGAAGAAATATAACACATTTAAAATATGCTGATGACATAGTTATCACTACAGACAGCCAAGAAAAATGAGAAAATATGCTGACCAAGCTGCATCAAACAAGTAACAAATATGATATGAAAATCAATTTTAGTAAAACAAAACTAATGGTAATAGGAAGAAAAAGGGAAGCAATCCAAATGAAAATAGGAAACAATATTATAGAACAAGTAAAGCAGTTCCATTACCTAGGATCAGTGATTACCGAAGATCTAAACTATTTTGAAACCGTCAAACACAGACTCAGTAATGGATGGATAATAATGGGCAGACTACAAAAAATATGGAACAATAAAAGATTAACCAAAAAACTCAAATTAAAGATATATAAAACAATGATAATTCCCACAGTACTCTATGCCTTAGAATGCTGGATCTTAAGGAAAAAAAGAAACGGATAAACTCAGTGCTTTTGAAATGAAATGCCTAAGAAAAAGCAATAGAACGAACTGGACAGAAAAAACAAACAAATGAAAAAAGTCAGAGAAGAACTTGACTTTAAAGACACAATAATTACAGCACTAAAAAAGAGCCAACTAAGCTGGTTTGGACATGTTTCTAGAATGAACCCAGAAAGACTACCAAACATGTTATTAAATGGTAGAATTGAAGGACAGCCCAGCAGAGGAAGACTAAGAAAGAAATGGATTGACACCATTGAAGAAAGCACCCACTTAAACTATATAATAGAACTTCATAAAAAGAATGGCAGATAGAAAGAAATGGCAAAAATTTGGCTTTGAAGAACTCAACCCACCATGAGCAGAAGAGAAGAAGAATGAGTGTTCAACATCCTGGACCATTTCATCAATTCTTCGTTGCACTGTATTATTTCTCAAAGGAATTTTCATGATAATATCAGAGGCTGGCTTGTGCAGTACAGTACATATGACCTCACTAACAGCAGGTAAGATTAGTTCTTCATCAACATTATGTGGTTTTCCAGATTTAGCAATCAGTAAGGAAATGTAAGTGGCGCACAACCAATCATCATCATCTAGTTTGGATACTACTGAAAACATACTGTCAATGTTGGTTGTTTCAAAAATTTTTCTTTAAGTGCTTGAAAATACGATAAATCCTTATCTTTTTTATCAGCATGAACTTTTTATCTAGTCTTGAAGGCTTCATAGATTCATTTGAAAAAAAACTTTTTGGCAAATCAGGCACATTGGCAATATTTTGTTTGTAGGTGACTGAATAAAGCCATATTTCAAATATTCAGTATTATATTATCTATATTTCTTCTTGGGTTCACCATGATAGTATCTGTAAAAAAAAAAAAAAAAAAAAAAAAAACTTTATTGGGACAACAATAATTTGCTTTGTGTGTAATTCGTGTAAGTAAGATTCCGACTAGGTATTGAATATGCACTACATCAAATTGCTAACTGCTTGTCACACAATTCAGAAACAATCTAAAACTGATGTCATACGTCTCACATATTTATAGTATTATACAGTGAACAAGTTATAACATGCACATGTTCCTGCCGATGTGTACTAGATTTGTAAAATCCTGATCACTTGAAAGTGCATGCCTACCAACACTTAAGATCTGTTGTTGGACTTCAGTGCTGATTGGCTGTAATAACTTGCATTTGTACATTTCCTTGGAAAATAAAGCAACCATTACAACCTTTACGTACGTTATACAACAGTTATATTATCAAAATTTTTGATGATATAACTTTAAAAATTTTTTTTTAGTACCTAATATTTGTCCTTTATGTTTTCACCACCCTTTACTTCAATTCAAAGCCCCCTTTTGCTCATGAGGCCACTACTGCTACCCTGGATCGTACCAGTGCCTCCAAGGGAGCAGTACTGCCCACTTTGGGAACCACTGCTTTAAACTTATTCATCTAGTTAGTTATGGAATTCCTGTGTGATACATGTTTGTAATGGGTTCTAAATATTTTGTACTGACATTAACTCAGCCACCCACAGCACATTTACTCCCTCTCTTCTTTGAAGCAATAAATAAATGAATTACACTTGGTACATGCTAAACTTTGTTAAATTATGTTTCTATTTTTTACAGATTGCGTTATGTATAGAACAGAGGTTATGAAAATTTAAAACTGCACAAGGACTGTAAATTTTTACCCAATATATATATGTGTGTGGTCTACACACTAAATGCTAACTTGCCCACACTAGTGTGATATAGGCAAGAGAAATAGAAAAAAAAAAAAGTAGGAGTCTGTTAACATTTTGTGTGAACAGCTGAGGGTTGAATCTTTGGGGAAGGCAGTGTGGGAGAGACTGTTTCAAAGGACAAAAGTAAGTGGAATGAAAAAGGAGGCAATGAGGTTGGTTCAGTGAGTTTCAAGATGGACGGTAAAAGGGTGTTAGTTAGCAGTGGCTCTTGTTTTAATGATTTTAGAGGAGAGTGGAGGAATAATAGTGGCCAACTCAGCAGAGCACTGTCCATGAAAGTACCTAAGTACCTGTAGAAGAGGCACAAGGCAGAAACTGAACGTCTATGAGAGAGGGATTGTAGTGGGTCTTTGAGAGAGGAATCATTCACTAGTCAGATTGCCCTCTTCTGGATAAAATCAAGCGATCTTAGAGAGGATTTTGGTGCACCACCTCAAGTATGGGAGCAATATTCCATGGCTAAGAAGATTTGAGCTTTGTATAGATCATTAGCAGGTGTGAAGTAGTGTCTTGTGCGAGCGAAAAAGTACAGTTTTTTTTGGCTGCTGCGGAAGCTATATGCACAACCTGGCACAACCAAATTTAAATATGGTTGTGCCAGGAAAGATCAGAGGTGCAAGTCAGTCCAAGAAGAGATCTTATCATGTTTGGTTATCCGAGTATTACTGTAGGTAAGGTGGGAGGGATGCAAGCCCTTTCTTGAAAGAGATGAGACAGAACTGAGTTTTGGTGGCATTGAAGTTTACAAGGTTGTCCTTGCTCCACTGAGATATAGCTAGATCTGAGTTCAGGTTCATGGTGAATCTTGAGGATTGTAATACTTGATCACTAACAGGTTTGTCGAATGAAAAAGAAGAATGGAGTGTACTGTCACTCAGCAAAGTATGGATAGGATTGGAAATCTCTGAGAGCAGCTTGTTTATATACAAGTGGAGGAGAGGTGGGTGAAAGAACAGAACCCTAGGGTACTCCTGCATTGGTGGGGAAATCTGAGGAGAGTAAGCCATCCACCATGACACATAGTGAGTGATCCAGTTGCAGAACAGGGAAGGCAGACTATAGGATGGCAATTTGGTTAGTAGGCCTGTGTGCTGAACTCGATCAAATGCCTTTGAAATGTCAAGGGCAGCCACATGAGTTTCTCACCAAATTGCCATCCTATAGTCTGCCTTCCCTGCTCTGCAACCAGATCTTGAGTCCATAGGTGAGTGGTGAAAGCAACAAGATCAGCTGTAAATTACAAGTGGCGGAATCCATACTGTTCGTCACTGTGATATATAGAGACTTCTATATATCACAGTTCCCCCCCCCCCATTCCTTTCTGTGTGAAGAAATATCTAGAACATGGTCTTCTAGTTGTGACTTGCTGTACAGATGCAGTTTTTATGTTCAAGGTAGATGTAAGAGATTTAGTAGTCATCTAAAGTAGGCCAAATTATTACAGGCACAAGGAACTTTATACATTTCAGGATATGTATAAAGGATATGTATATCTACTAATACTTAGGAGAACAGATGAGTGTTTCTAGCTGGATGTATTGTTTGAACTTGTTTATACAACAATCTGATTGAATACTGTGTGTTTATCGCAGTTGTAATTTGTGCTCAGATGCTGGTTAGAAATCTAGTGAACTATTAAATTCAATAAATATTTATTTTCCTGTATTGTTAATACAATGAAACATTATGAATAATCACCAGTACCTATATGTAGAATGTGAAGTATGAAAGAATGACCATGTCCAAAGAAAGGTATTCATACTGGTATCAAAAGTGTGTATTTTCAACCAGTCTAGAAGACTTTAGGTTAGGCTTTTGGGATAGAGGAGATGCCATTAAAAAATCTTGGCTCACTGTGGGTGACCTTTTCAGTGAGTTTGACTTCAAAGCAAGGATATTCAGTATATACATAGTTGTGATGGGAGCTTCTTCTTTACAAACATTTCCTGTAGAGGTATTGTGTACTCTTTGCAATTAAGTTATTCCAAACTTAGAATTGAATTAAGTTACAAATAATGAACATATATTTCTTTCCAAGTCTTCAAAATGCCAAATTAATAAAAAATGTACTACTTGCATCCTGACTGCAATAGTGATTAGAATAGAGGAGATGTCCTTCACAATCCACCATTGTCACTTTGAATAGATAATCTTTTTTTTTTTTTCATCAAGAATTAGGCATTTAACTTTTCTTGCTTCATTGGTCTTCCTATTTTGCAGCTGGTCTTTCTCTTTTTTATATTTATCCAGAAGAAGCTCCTTCTTTTGGCAGTTGCTATCTTTCCATCCTAAATAAATATCTGTTCCATTTTTTTTTCTCTCTCTCTCTATGTTCCTTGATATTTAAGTTGTAAATACCTAACTCTCTTCTAATGTCTTCATTTTTATATGATCTAATTTTGTATGTAATTGTTCTTAATTACATTTCTGCTTCCTGTATTTTACTTTGATTTTTCCTTTTAACGGCCCATGTTTCTGAACTATATCATTGAGTGGGAGTGACCATTACCTTATTATAAAATTTAAGTTGAGTTTGTCTTTTTTTTAATTTTTTTTTATTCAATATTTTTTTTTTTAATTGTTCCACAGATTTTCTGTAATTCTTTTTTTCATTGATACCTTTGTTTTTAGTAGATATGTTATTATGCAACCCAAATAATTAAAATGCAAAAATTTTACTTTTAGATGACTACAATATCATAAGTTGATATAATTCTAGTTGCTATAGATAAACTATCATCAGTGGTGTCTAACATAGCATGCTTATAATTTTTTCTATTACTTCCAGGGCTTTTCCCATGTAATTTACTTTGATAGAGATTGTGGAACATTGTAAATTCTCAGATGTGAATGTTCATGAAACAGTTCTTGATCCTGTTTTCAATATTCCACATTAACCACTAGGATTAGTTCTCATGATCTTCTGTTACCCTAACACACAGACATTAAAAATGTATTATTATACATAAGTATTCACAAGAATATAGTAATTTTATTACTGCAAATATTTGAAACAGAAACTAACTGATCATCATTAGTGCATTGGCATGATCACAAGATGAAGCTACAACAAGGAATGTTAATTCTACTTAGAGCTGAGTCACATCCTGGATGCCACCTAGTGAATGGTTAAAATAAATAAGATTACAGTTAAAGTCCAAATTTAAAGTTAAGTGATTTGAAATAAAATTAAATGTAATTACATAATGAAATGACACACCAGTGTATTAAAAAAAATAATCAAAATTAAAATGGAAGAAACATTATCTCAGTTTTTCTCTCCACAGTAGACATCCACTGTCTCACTTTGCTTAATTAGGTGATTGTCCAGTTTTTTTTTTCTCTTTTTTTTTTATTAGACTTTCAAAGTTCTAAAACTGTAAAGTATTAGTACCTTTCACAGACTAGGTATATTTTCCCTTCATCATCATGTGTGAATAGAGAAATACAGTCATACCCCAACGTACGTGAATCCGGAGTTATGCGGTTTTCTTATATGTATGTATTCCCATCCCACTTCATGCCTCACCACTAGTCGTATCTTTCAGGCGCCGGCCGCATTCACCAGTGTCGCACATGCTGTGAACAAGCACTGACATGTTTCGTGCGGTCTCCATTCATACACAATTTTTATAGTATACAAACCTTGTGATTGTTTAATGTTATGTTCTTAATAAAAATTTTATCACAAAAAATAATAATGTCATCCAAAAGAAGCAAGTCCGATTCTTCTACAGCTAACAAGAAAAGAAAAACATTGACTTTGGAAACAAAACTCAACATTATTAAGGATTTTGAAGGTGGAATGAAAATTTGTGAGCTAGCAAAGACGTTTGATCTACAGGAATCCACAGTAAGAACAATCATAAAATAAAGGTTTACAGATTTTGGAGGACATAGATTCTAACGAGGAACGAATTGTAGCCACCAGGCAAGGAATAAAAAAATCATTGGCTTACTATGAAGAAATTTTGCATTCCAAGAAAAAGACATTATGCCGTCAGACAAATCTATTAGATTTTATGAAACCACCGACATCGAAATAACTTTCTTTTTTTATGTACGAAAAACTACAATTATGATTATATTTCTTAAAAAATATAGGTGTTTTTGTAAACCTTTAGTCCCAATTGTATGTTTGTATATATAAATTACATGCAAAATTATACCCCGAGTTATGCGAATTCGACTTATGCGCTTTTTGTTGGTCCCGCCTACCCCTTAACTTTGGGGTTTTACTGTATATACAGAAATATTCGCATAACAAAAACTCATAGACATAATTTCTGTGAACAAACTTTCCATAAATATTTATTTTTTTCACTGATTATAGTATATACCATCTAAACTTCTTTTTGTACATGATATTTTTCATTATACATATTAAAAAACTCCTACAATAATTTTGTGTTTTACTCCTTTGTAATATGGTTTAGAGATCAGAATTTAATGTATTAAAGTTATTCTGGAGATTGCAGTAATTTGTGTGGTGCAGGATTAGTCAGATTAAGAGGAGTGCAGTGTACTGTCATAAGCAAAACTGCAGCCGAGCATTATTTGCCAAGTTTGATAATGATCCACATCACATAATGTGCATCCACTCAGAAAGCTGGCAATCCATTTACAGAAGGCAGGCTGGATGATATAAGCTTATTTAGCAGACCTTTGTTTCAGACCTGATTAAATACCTTGGAGATATGTTATTATCATCATCAAAAGTCCATGTAGTTAAGACACTCATGGTGAAGGTCCTGCTCTGACATGCATAGCTCATCATACCTTGACTTAAATGCATTCACTGCACTTTCATGCAGTGCATTCTAATCACTTGCAACTCTTCATGCAAAAAAACCTACACCTCACCCCTTTTATTACAGCTTCTGGGGGTGGCTTCTTGTTCTCCTCGTCTCCACTCATTCTATGAAAAGTTTGATCCACATTAATCAAGTAACCCTTTACCAACTTTTATATCTCAGTCATTCCCCCCCCCCCCCGCCTTTCTTTCTGTTAGAGTCTGCAATTTGCATTTCTTCAATCTGCCTTCATACTCTACATCCCTGAGACCAGAAACCCACCCAATTGTCTCTGAACCCTTTCCAACATGTCTTCATCCCTTTGAGACCCATTGACCAAATCTGTGCACAGTCATCTATGTGCAGTCTGATCAGAGCCTTATTCAGTAGAATCATAACATCCTTACTCCTACATGTTGGTGTTTTCTGCATCATTTTCATAATCTGCTGTGTATTATCTTCACAATCTTAGCAAAATGTCCACGAAATTTCAAAGTCCCTATCTCCATCATCCCCAGATCTTTCATCTCCTTCACTCCTCTAAGATATTCCCATCAATTCTATACTCGGACATCTCATCTTTGCTTCCCAAATTTTAAAACCTTACACTTTGCTACATTACACTGACATCCCCACACACTTGCATATTCATACAGTATTCAAGTCCTCTTGCAGGCTACATCTGTCATAACTCTTCAACTTTGCATCATCTTCAAACTACTGTATATAACATTTAAGCCCTTTGCAATGTCATTTACATATAAATTAAACAATAATGATCTCAAAACAGACCCCTGGGACACACCACTATTGACTTTACTCTTCTGGGATATCACTCCCACATACAAAATTGCTGATATCTATCAGCCAATCTCCAATCCAATGCACTGATCTCCTGTCCAACTCCATCAGCAATTTAACTACTTGTCTTGTGGGAATCTATTGAACCCCCTTTGCAAAATCTAAATATACTACTTGTATATGCATCACCCCCCCCTTGTCCAGTGTATTCATCACATCGTTATAATAAGTAATCAGATTGCTAAAACACATCTATTAAAGAGAAAATTCTGTTGCTGTCAACCCAGTTGTCAATCCTTATCCTCATTAGCTTCTCTAGCACGTTGACAATCACTCCAGACAAGCAGATTGGCCTATAATTCGAAGCCTTCATCTTATCACTGCTTAAAGGTAGTAGAACAAGTTTTTCCTCTTTCCACTCCTTTGGAACTTGGGACAATCTAATACTCATGTTAAAAAAATAAGTTAAAGCTGTTGTTAACTCCCTGAAACATTCCATCATGATATGCAGTAATATATCAAGTCCCTTTGCTTTGTTAGCATCAAGTTTACTCAATTTCTTATATACCTCCTGCTCACTCACTTGCCATCAGTTGTTCCTTCTCCCATTCCAATTGCTCTCAAGTTCTGCAATCACAAGGAAGGGATGCGTTAATGAATTGCTCATTTAACATCTCTTCTATGTCCTCCTCAGTGTTTACCATTCTCCCATTATCACTAACCAAACATCATCCTCCCATAATTATTCATCCTTCTACTGGCCACATATTGAAAAAAAAACTACCTAGGATTTCTTTTAGCCTCATTTGCTAACTGGTGCTCATACTGCACTTTCACTACTACCCTTACCAAGTGAGTCACCTTCCTTGCATGCTCTTTGTACTCATGATTTTTTATGTGTGGTTCCCACCCAAAAAAGGTTATTATAAACCTACAGTATGTTTTGCACTGTAGGTGGGCTTAGAGTTTTATTTATTTTTACATAGTCTGGAAACTGCTCTAGGGACCAAACATAATACTTTTTCAAGCCACTTCAGGCCTCCAATAAGCGGGGAGGTGGTCTCACACTGGGCGATGAAATTCATCTCTCACCTGAAGACAATTACAAACATCCATACCCACGGTGGGATTTAAACCTGCGACCTATTGGTTGGAGAGTGGGTACACTAACCACTCGGCCAAGCAGGCTGGATTATTGCCACTCATCTTGTGCTGCTATCACAATGCTTTTCTCAACAAGTTTGCAGCTTTACTTTTTCAGTCATCATTTTATCCCTACCTTATTTAATCTCCTGACCTTTGGGATACACTCTGTCATTGTCTATTCTAGATAGTTCCTGAGTGGGTATCAGGTAGCACTGATTTCCTTCCTCTCCAGTTCCTCATTCCCTGATATCACTACAGTCCACCTCCTGAGTTTGTCATAATCACCTGCCTTATAGTTCCATGTATAACCTTTTCTCACAAAAGTCCTGATATGGCTAGCCACCACCATAGTGATCACTTCATGATTACTGTCACCAACTGGAAGAAGATGTGATACTTCATTTACAATAATATCTTCTGATGAGATGATCACATCCAAGACCCTTGACCCATGTTTTGTCCTTTGTTATTTACTGCTTAAGTTAGTTGTCCCTCAAAAACTCAAATTCATTCTCTTTGGTTCCAGCATTCCAGTCTATATTACTATAATTGAAATCACCCATAAAGATTGCCCTTTTATTATTAGCCAGACAAATTTGCCTAAACATTTGCTTCTCACTGCCTTCCACCTTACTAGGTCTATAGCAACACCATACTTAACATTTCATCCTGTCCACCTCTACTTCATGCCATACGGCTTCAAAACCAGTATCACTATTTGCTCCTTTCATCTCCACCCTAGATGGATACAACTCCTCTGCCATCATCAATAGTGCTCCTTCCTTTTTTGCCTTGTCTGTCTTCACAAAAGACTATATATCTCTCAGTCTCTATTTCCAGAATGTCATCCTTGTTCAACCATGTCTCACTTATTCCAACAGTTTTTGGGAAAATGAACTATCAATTCTACAGTTTCATTCTCCTTATTTTGAATAAATACTAACATTTGTAAACATATACATGAGCTTGTTTCTGTTCCTATAATAAGTACCACTGATCCCACTTCTTGGATGTGCATCCTTGAGAATCTTAATCAATTCTTGTGTACTCGCATATCTACTCCCAAAGCCATCATCTACACTTCTCACACAGTGTCTCTCTGTTCACCTATGACTCCCCTCCCCACCTTCCATTTTCCTGTTCACCTTGTGTTTCTTCTTTCTCATTCTCTTCACTTGTGCCACTCACCTCTCCATTCACAAACATCTTCTACCTTACTATCCTGCTCTTCCACAACATCTTTCTTCCCAAGTTCTTCCATTCACTTCAGCCATTATTCTCTTTCAGTTTCTCCAACTGACTCGCACCACATCCATTTAAATGTAGCTAATCTCTTTTATATAGCTCTATCCATCCCTCAAATTCTTTCCACATGTTCACAAAATGAACTCCTTTCTCCTCATGCAACTCTGCTAGCATACCATAATCTTCACTTGCCTTCACTCATCATACCTGGGCAACATGCTTGACTGAGCCTCTTGACATCTATCCTTACTTTCTCCTTGTTACCAGTCAAATCATTTGTGCCATCTACCACTGTTAACTCTTTTACTCCTCTTATGTGATTCAATCACCCTGCTCATTCTGCCTCCCAGAAAACAAACCATGTGCACCTTTTCACTCACTAAATAATTATTGAATCCTCATACATTGCTACTCTCAAATGAGTTGATATTTCTTTCAAATCTTTTGTCTCCATTCTTCCTTGCGTTTCCATGCAAATCTGTAATTCTTCTCAGTTCATTCTCTTGACTCATCTTTACCAACTGCACTGTCATCTTTCAATTACTTTCTCACTGCCATTTACACCAATTGCATTTTCACTACCTTGCACCTATGGTGTGTTACTGTTCATCGTTACTAACTTGCCGCCAGCTATGCCTGCTCTCTTATTAACTGCCTCTGCTAACGCTGCCATATATGCATACTGCCTTACCACTCAGGATTGCTAACTCGCCTGAACTTTTACCCTCTGTTTTACTGTCAACATTTACTCCTGTAGCTTCAACATCTTTTGCCTGCTGCTACTCACATTCAGTATCTCATAATCCATATGCATGTTACATTTCTTGCACACCCAAACTCTCATCTTTCCTATTAATCCTCTCCACATAAATATCTTCACTCTCTCTCTCTCTCCAAGCATACATGTTGCATTCAAGGTACCTCACCATTTTCAAAAAAATGGTGAGGTACCGTGCCACTTGCATTCATCTTTTGCATCAGTTTGTCTCACTGCCATTTTATTCATGCTCAAAGCTACACACCAGAAACACAAAGAAATTAATAAATACAGAACTTGAACTACACTGAATGCAGCCTACCGATCACAGTTATCATACAACAGCAGCATTTAAATAACAAATTATCACTACTGCCACACACAGTTTTAAAATTTAAACTTGTCTTTTCATGGCGATCTTGAACACAGCATTCTTCACCACTTAGTGGCAAAAAAATCATATTTGTCAAAAGATGGGTTCTGCTTACTTAAATTGTTTCTTTCGATCAACTGATGGAATTCATACTGGCAATTGTTTTGCTGATGTTGTGTGGTGGCCATTATGTGGCCATGCACAACTCAGTCTTTCACTTGTCAGAAATGACACTAATGAAGTGCATGGTCAAATGATAAAAACAGGTAGGAACTGATAGTAGCTCATGCTAAGTTACTTTTTAAATTTGTTTTGATAATAACTTGAGAGCTTATAAATATAAAGTATGTTTTGAAATTTTTTTCCAAAATTCTTTCCTTCCCTCCACTGCCCAAGGCAACCAATTTGCTCAGAAGATGTGACTTGCACCTTTGCTTCCCTGGCTTAGCAGGGAACGTTAGGCAAGAAAAATTGCATGGTGATTTGATAATTTTTCAGCCGCCTTAGGAATAGGGAACATGGGCTAATTTTCAGATGTCGAGTGTGAGGATGGCAGTGGGATGTTTGCCATAGTGAATTATGCAAGAATTGGAGGAAAACTAAGAAGCCAGGAGATTGATTTATTCCATTGTTGATGATGTTGAACCACTCAAGTGTAGTGAGGATGGGAACAATTAGGCATGTTACAACCAACAGCTTTGGTGAGAGAGCAGAAGCAGTTGCTATTTGGACAAGCTTTTTTCAATCTTAACCTACCTTGATATTTCTTGTATGTTCAATTGACTGAGGAATAGGCCTATATTTGTTTTTATTTGGTATACTGCCTGCCAAAAAAAAAAAAATGGAAAGAGTTTTTGTTTTATATGTTGATTGTTTGGGTTTACAATGAAGCAACAAAGACTATGAGGCTTTATTAGTATCTTATGACCATACTTTTGTGTTGTGGTCATGTGTTGTATTATGACTAAATTTTGTATGTGTTCTTCTAACCTGTGCCCTGAAAAACATGAGTTTACAAGAGGAAAAATCTTGCCACCTCTATAGGAGACCAGCTTTTAGTTCACCTGTAGTTGAAAAGCTTTTGTAGCCTTTACAAAAATGTTCTTCATATCATAGATGGAATTTGAACCAAGATCTTTCCATCCAAAGGAAATCATCAATACCAACTGAGCTGTGGAGGCCCATCTATTTGGTATATAGTATTAAATGAAAAATTCATGATGAAATTCTTACTCATAGAGATTCTTAGAAAATAAAATAAAAGTAGCATTCTGAAATGTTTTCATATTAATACATTGGGTAATTTCAGTTAATATAAAAGCTGAACTTGTGCAAAGCAGTGCTCCTCATTAAGTCATTTTATACAAATATATATTTGTATTCATATATAATTAGAGGCAGTTATAAAACTGAGTGTGCTGCTTTGGATAATGGCACCATATTTAATTATTTTTTTAATTCTCCATGTATCTGATCATGTGACTTATTAATAGATTGCAAAATTTTATGTGAGACAGAAGAGCAAGATCCTTCATATCTAATGATCAACATGTAATGCATAAAGAATAAGTGTGAAAGCAACTTTTTTCTTCCATATTTTTCCCATACACAAAAGACAAAAGCCTATAGTAAAAAATGCTGTGTAGGCAGGGTCATGAGTAGAGTAATCTGTTGATATTCTTGAAGTGTTGGAGATTATAGTTTTTTTTGGAAATGCTTTATGAGGGAGGCTGTTCCACAGGATTTGGGTGGTAGAAATGAAAGATGACTGGGAGTAGCAGGTTCAGTGAGTATGCAGTTCAATTGTAAAGGTATGTAGAGCAGCTGTTAGAGTTCCTGTAGAAATGGGAGGCATTTGCAAGGCTTGTCATATGAGTAAGAAGAGTGGAGTGTGCTATCATTAGCAAAACTATTAATAGGGTTTGCAGTCAGTGAGAGCAGGTTGTTTATATAAATCAAGAAGAGGGTGGATGATGTGACAGAAACTGAGGGACACCAGTATTGACAGGAAAGTCTCTTCCACAATTATCTCATATGATAATAAGAGAAAACTGGCAATCCATTTACACAAGGATGAAGACAGTCCAAATGATGTTTACTGAGAAGCCCTTGATGCCATGGCTATCCAATCAAAATTCTTAGAGATGTCAATAAAGATTTCTCCAAACTTTTCCATGGAATGGGTCCAAAGGTACATGACTTAGACCAAGAGGTCTCCTGTGGATCTGGAGTAATGAAATCCATACTGGTGATCACTAATTAGATAGCAGTTTTCAATGTGTTGAAGAAGCTGACTGTTGATAACCTTCTCCATTACTTTAGACAAAACTGATGTAACAGCAATAGGTCGATAGCTTGATGGCAAACTGGTTTTATGAGCTTTCTTCCATGCTGAAGGGTGGATGCCAGCTGAGTACAGTTTAGTGATTAGATGATGGAGAACAGGTGTTTGTTCAGGAGCACAGTGGGTGGGATTCCATCAGACCAGCTCTCTTTGTGGTGTCAGTTATTTGAGATTTTTCTGATGTCTTTGGTGGAACTTGAAGTAGGCATGAGGTGCAATATTCTAGGCAAAGGAGCTGATTTACCATAGTAATCTATGTAGGAGTTGGAGGAGATGAACAAAGCCAAGGCATCAGCCTTGTCTCTTAGGTGATTTTACAATGCTACCATTAGGGTGAGATAGAGGAGGTATCATAGAGGAACAAAAGTTGTGCCTAACAGCTGTGGTGAGGGACCAGAAGACACTGCCAGTTTCACAAGCAGTGTGAATTATCTATGTTTATCCTTGTTGAATTTAGACTTTGCCCTTTTAATGGGGGTTTTACAAGTTGCAGGCTGCTATGTAAGCTGTGAAAAAAACTAACGTTTTGGTCTCTTGGCCACTTGGGAAAGACTGTTTTTCTTGGACAGCGCTGGAAGAACCATGATTTAGATATGGGTGGGAAAATTTGAACAGAGTGATGAATGAAAGTTTCCATTCCAATATAGATTATTTCTGTAACAAGATCACAACTATCTGGATCTGAAGAATGAAAACATTAGTCTGACCATGAAAATGAGGAATAGAAGTCATGTAAGTCCTTCCACTTTGCATTGTTGTAATGCAAATTCACAACCAGAGCATATAAGGTTGTGAATGGCTGAAGGAAGAATGTTCCACCATGGCTAAGAGGAGCAGTCACCTGAACAGAGTACCTGGAAGGAGAACTAATTAAGAAGAAATTCAGTGTTGGATGAGTGAAGAAGATTGTCAGGAATTCTGGTAGGAGATGATCTGTTTTAAGTTATTTCTTACAGCAACAATTTCTGCCTCTCTTCCAGCTTGATCAGTGAAATTTGAAAAAGGAAGCCAGTTAGAATTGTGGACATTGGAATCACTAAGAAGGATGACTTCACTGTTTGGAAATTTTGACTGAATGAAATAGAGCTTTAGGAATCAAAGAAGTCAGAATGATTTTCAGAATTGAGATTCCAGTAGAGGCAGCAGATAGGAAACAAAATATGGCAAAGAAATTTAAAACCCCACTGTAGGTCAAAAAGGTGAGATTCTAGGTTAGGCATCCTTTTGGCAAGGAATATCAGAATGCACAAAAGCACAGGCACCTCCCTTATGGCAGAAAGCATGCAGGTTATAATTTGGCAGTTAAGATGAGCATGGTTGTCTTAGTAGAAATTTGAAGTTGTCAGAAACAGAACATTGGGTTTGGATGACTGAAGATGATGATGCATGTTATTTAAGTTACTGCTGATGCAGTGGCGTAGCTAGGGGAGGTGGTCTGCCCCGGGCAGCACTTTGAACCTTTGCAGTTAATTCTAAAATACTGTCTCGAGAACTCATTTTTAAATATTGTAATACTACTGCGAATTTTCCTCACAATTGCTGTAAGTGTTGATAGTTGTGAGAGCAGTTTTTCTAAATAAAATTTGATTAAGAATTACCTACATTACTATGACATAGATTTCGACAATGTCATTGATTTTGCTAACAGAAAAGAAAGAAAAATAAATTTTTGAATGTCGAAATTAAAGTTTTACTTCAAAAATAAACATAGTGTTTTAATTTATTTCCCTATACGTCGTTTTGACTTTTTGTAGTATTTTTGGTGTGTATTGAGAGGGGCAGCAACAGCTTTAGCTACGCCACTGTGCTGATGCCATGGGTGATGGTAAGGTTGAATATGCAAAATTTGCTTTGTGTGATTTTTGAGTTATTTTATTTTATTTATTTATTTTTTTTTTTTTTTAACTGCAAAGCCATTGTACTTATTTAGCCTTAGTTTCATGTTTATTGTTACAAAAGATGAACAGAAAAGAGAATGGGAAGCATATTGCTAAAGTACTGTATGAAATTCTGATGAGTAAATTTCAGCAAATGGGGGGTTAGATATGAAGTTGAATGCACATAAGAAGCCAATAGAGAGATACCAGGCATTTATTAAAAAATAGTCAATTATAAGTCCTGTGACTATTGCTTTACTGCATGGCTCTATACTTGAGCCACTATTATTTCATTTATACATTAATGATGTAGGGAATGGTATGAGAAGAAATATTCAGTTGTTTGCTGGTGATGCAAAATTAAGTAGAGCAATAATCAACAAAAATGCTAAAAATTTTGCAGGATAATTTAAATAAACTGGCAGTATGGGCAATGGAGAATGGATGTCAGTTTAATGTAGCAAAGTGTAAGGTTATGATTTTATGGTGAAAAGATTAACAGCAGTGTACCATATTCATGGAGCTGTACTCCAGGACATAGAAGCAAGGAATTTGGGGATGTAGTAAATATAGAGCTGAAGTTTGGGGAGCATATTGCTAAAGTGGTCAGGATAACTCATAGGAATACAATTATTGAAGAGCACACTAACAAGCAGAGATAGGAAGTCATTCTTATTTCTAAGGCTTCTTTCTTGATTACTGTGTACAAATCTGGTTTTTTGGGAATGAGATGGAGAGGATCCAAAGGCCAGTGACCAAGATGGTGGCAGGATGATTTAAATAGACTAGCGGTATGGGCAAAGGAGAATGGATGTTAGTTTAATGTGATAGATCCAGAGAAAGTAACTTAGGAGGATAGGTTAAAGGTTTATGGATTACAGAAATTGGTTGATGGGGCAAACAAGGGGGTAATGTGATTGAAATATACAAAAATATTCCTCAAAAATTTCTGAAGGATTTTTGCAGGATCAATACAGAGAAAATTTTTCAGAACAGGTCTGGTGTTTGCAGAACTAGGTCCATCTTGGAAATTGAGCAGGAGTATGGATAGCAAGGATGTTAGATTTTTTTTTTGCTTGGAGAGTAGTGAATGAGTGGGTCCGTGCAGTTAGCCTAGTGGCTTTGCGCTTCACAACCATATGACTGGGGAAGGAGTGTCCCAGGTTTGATTCCTGTCAAAGACGTGAGGAATTTGAGGACCTTCCTCAGCCATAGCCAAGTTAGCCGGTCTTGGAGTGGTACTAACAAAAAGAAGTCGCATCCAAGTAACACGCGAACCCTGCATAGGAAGCAGGAATGATGTGTGGTGAAAGAAGTAGTGAATGAGTGGAGTGGAATAGGTTGCCATCTGTTGTGGGTGCTGCAATTATGAATGAGTTCAAAGCAGAGTATAATAGATATGATGTGAATGTTGGATAATGCTTGGCATAATATTTAGATCCTCCCTCGATGAGTCTACAGACTCCATGGATATATCCATGTAGCAGTAATATCTATAATGATACAATACATTTCTTTCATAATAGGCAGTAACATAATCAAAGCTGCAGTTTTTGTTATTTATTTAGAAATCTTAATTTTCAAATGTGTAAGGTGGTACATATTTTACACCTTAAAGTGGTGATCACATGCAGAACTTCTGAATGCAGTTGTTGGAAAGTTATTATTCTTATGTAGTGTGATTTTATAAACTTACTTTGATTCATAATGTATATATGAATGATCTGATTATTTTCTAGGAAAATCATCATTAACAATACAGTTTGTAGAGGGAAGATTTGTTGATTCATATGAACCTACAATTGAAAATAGTAAGTGCTTTTTTCCTTTTTAAATAAAAAACAACAAAATTCTGAATAGCACAGGTCATTCATTACTTGTTCTAATATAGTGTATCAGTGTGAATATGCATGTGGAAATATACTGGTCTTTATTCTCCTGTAACAGTTACTTGACCTATGTGTTAAAAAAAAAAAAAAAAAAAAAAAAAAAAAACATTTTATTCCCCATAAGAGAGTAGGAAATAGGACGTTTTAGACCTAACTTTTGGAGACTGAAGGACTGCCTGTCAATCTCCACTGTAGCCAATCAAATAGCTGGCTCAAGATTATCACTAAACTTAATGGCATCCAGTGAAAAGAGGCAGGAAAGTGCCTGCACATCATGGTCCCAAATGCAATATATTTTTGTTTGAAAAAGTGTGTGTTCTGTAGTCCATTTTCTTGAGTTTATTGGGGGGAAAAAAAAAAAAAACTGGGAAAATTGAAAACTAGATTCGAACTTGGAACCTTTGGACAGCCTAGCACTATGGATGGAAATGCCATTTCTACAAGGACTACACATGCCTTGATTTTATGTATGATTTCTCTCTCGCTACTTGCATTGCAACAAATTTGTAGACACAACTTCCATTAAAATTATTATACGAACATTTCAACCTTGATCTGGATATCAAGGTTGTCATATGGAGTACATACATATATACAATATATATACACACATGTGACAACAGTTAATCAGTTATGGCATGATGGTAAATTACAATATGGCTAAACTGTACAATCTAGATTAGTCTTCACAGCCAGTGGTAAAAAGTTTCAAATGTGATTGAGCTATAATTGAAGGCTTAGTTTTTTGTTTTATAAAAGAAAATTCATCATATTTAAAATTTTAACAACTAGACATTGCTCTTTAGGCTAACAGTTAAGCTTAGGACTGAGAAACAAACTGATGTGTTGTGTACATTTGTTTCTCAGGCTTAAGGTTATGCTGAAATTTATTGTTGATAGCTATCAACAATAAATTTCATTAATAAATTTATTGTTGTGAGCTTCAACTTGGTCCTTTATATATAAGGGGGGGGGGTAAGATCAGTCTATAAGCTAGTTATGGGTTACAGAGTATGTGGATACTAGAAGTAAGGATTCTCATTATTATAACCAAACGTTACAGAAATCTTAAACTTGGTCACCATGCTGTTTTATTTTGATTTATTAAATGGATCAGATGTGTGTAGAGTGAATCTTAAGTCCATCTGAAATTTTCATGTGCTTCTTTGAATTTTCTTTCATGTAATTTCTTGGTGCAATGCTGCAGCCTAGTATTTTTCCAGTCAGTGCTATATTGTGTTTCCAAGTCATGCTCAGAAAGACCTGTGCAGTGAATAAAAAGGCTGTGGCATCCATGTTCTTCCTTTCTGATGTAGTGGTTCCTGTGTAAGGCTAGTTACATGAATGATTAATTTAGTGAACTCTTTGATGGAAAAGAA
Organism: Typopeltis vanoorti; assembly: GCF_054136105.1. NCBI lineage: Eukaryota > Metazoa > Arthropoda > Arachnida > Uropygi > Thelyphonidae > Typopeltis > Typopeltis vanoorti. The sequence goes on from NC_143561.1 coordinate 77,523,137, forward strand.
GTCTTTTGAGTGGCTAAACAAGTCTTTATTGAATGTTAATCTGAAGATGGTAGTAATGTTGTATTAGTATTATTCCCAAGTCTCCACAGAATCAGTTATCTCATTGTGGAGATTGCATTACTTATCATACTCATCTTGAACACATTTAGGATTGATGTGTCCTTCAGTACTGCTATATGATGGTCCTGTCTTTGATACTCACTAAATTAGCAAAGTCACATGATTGAGTTGACAGAGCTATTGTGAAGGTGTGTCAAAGATGTGTGATGTCACCATAAGTGACATCATGCATGTGATTGGCATGCTGCCACACAGAATGCTAGAAAAATTGAAAACAAAAATGAATTTTGAAAAAGAAACAAGCAAAGTGAGAACCAGAAAAAATGGCAAATATTGCACACATAAAATAATTGTAAAAACAGGTAATGCTGATAATATGGAGTTTTTTTTTTTTTTTTTCTTTTTATAAAGAGAAATTATATGACCTTCCTGAAAGTAACTTAGCCTGTGTAAATAACTACTTTTCTTCCTATCAAACTCTATTTTCTATAGCACAATCACTACAAACATTTCGAGGAAATGACAACCAATCTATGACACTTTCATTTCTTCATAACAGTTCCATCTACATTATTTGTAAACTTCAAACTGTTTACTTTTGGCCACAATATAATAAATGTCTTGCATTTTCATGTTCAAACCATGATTAATTATTCACTTCAAATATTACATGATATTTGTCTAATTTTGCTTGCAGCAATAAAATAAAAAAAATTCTCTAAGTTTATTTCTATGTTTTGCATTGTTTATATTATGCAAATTCTAGTAATAAAAACATGAAAATAAAATTGAAAAACATCATTATTCTTGCTGATGGACAATGAAAACTAATTACTTATATTTCATTCTGTATATTCTTCTGTTGCAGTGATTTCTAACTTAATCATTCATGAAGAGGTCACAGGTAGTATTTCTTCACTTAACATCAAATTTCTGTAAATGTGCAGTGTGCCATTTCTCTAGGTGTGGAAATATTAGGGAAATGTAACAAAGTATAAAGGACAGGAAAATAATAGCACATCTTTATATACAGATATTTAATGATCAGAAGATTCATTACATGTCTCAGTTCCAAGCATTTTGGAATTCCTTCATAGAAGAGCTGAACTTGCCAGTGGATTGTCTGTGGGAGGGTGTGCTGTATTTAGTGAGCCAGTTTAAAACATAAAAAGAACAGCTTCTTCAGCAGGTAGGAAGGTAGACACCACCTGTTGTGTTTGCATTAACATAAGTTCCTTGAGTATTTCTGTAATGGACTGTAATGAAGAAAATGCAAGAAATTTGTTGAGTTTTATCTACATTGCTGTTCTTTTAAAGCATCAAACTTTCATATTAGAGTAATTTCATTTAAATCAGCACTCTTATCCACTTGTTTTATTCAACACAGAAACTAGCCTCTGTCATATCTGTATTCATTGCACACACAGACCCACTCACCCAAATGTTGTTCTATTAACCTCTAGTTATCTGTGTCCTCACTTACATTACAGTTATTTCATTTAACAATTCTTTTTGCTTTGTTGCAACTTCTAATAGCTCATAGAGATATGAAATACTTTTTGAAGTTATAAAGTTAAAAGAAAGCTAATGTTGTAAAGATTGCCATCTTTTGATTCCTGATGCAATATCGTTATATATACATAATTACAGTAGAGGTATTTTAATAAAATTAAGCTGTTTCAATTGAAACAACATAGATATTTCAGTTCGTATATTGCAAACTATCTTCAGTGTAGAGAACAGTAGAAAATTCAAATATACACTGAAAGTATGTGATATAAATGATGGCCATTTAAGTGTAATTGCAAAGGCACCAGGTTGATAATTATTACACTAGTAGGATCTTAAAAATTGCATCATTCCAAAGAGTTCTGTGGTAGTACTCATCTCATCTTCTGCAGGACTAAACTTGACATTTAATCAATATACAGACATACAGACACATATGATTAGTGTTGTGAGATACAATTTTTTAACTGGTTGATCAGCTCATTTGTCCAAAATATGATTAGCTACAAGAACATATCTCAGAAAAATGTATCTTAAAACAACCATATATTCGTTTTAAGTGTCATCACAAGTCTGTGTCCTTGCATAATTCTCAAGATTCTTAAATATCTTCAAAGTTAAATACCTCTTCAAGAGAGTGCTGAGGTTCTTCTATGTTATTGCAACATTAATCTCATTGATACTTATCCATATCCAAAACCTGGGTATCTTATTGACAGCCGTATAATTTTATTTTTTTTATCCTAAGAGTGTAATAGTTTACAATTTGTCATCCTTGTGACTGCACATAATCTGGAAGATTTAATTATTAATTCTGATATTTCACAAATTAAATTGGCTTCATCAGGAGGAACTATATAATAGTATAGACATGTACTCAAAAGTTCATCAGTATCAATAGGTGAGACTGAGAAAGGAGAAAAATACAGGAAGGCCTGAGCTTGATTATACATTTTTGGCTGTTGGGCTGATTTCCTGCAGATGAGAATTTCCCAGAATGCAACTTTGATGCAGCCATGTTCGTTGGGATTTGGGTAGTTTGAGGGCTGAAGTAGATTCTAGAAAAAGTCTATCGCATTTTTACTTTCTTCAGTGGAGTAACAATCTACATAATAAGCTTGAACCTCAAATAGGAACTAGTGAGTGATGTTAGGTAAGAAATTTTTGTTACACACTGTTTGGTGACAGTTTCTTTGTATGCATGTTGAAGAATGTGCATGCAATAAACATGTAATCCACTTAGTTAAAAATATAATCATACACATAATTACAGCCTTGGTGAATAAATTTAAAAAGCAGCGGAATCAATATTAAACTTGAAATGCTAAAAGTAATGGAGTTTATGACTGCTACATAATCCAGAAGGCTTGGTCATGAGATCAAATCCAAGTTGATTGGATTAGCATTCACATCATATCAGTAAATGTAAAAAAAAAGTAATCATAAAAAGTGAATGTGAGTCTCATCTTCCACCTCAGGTTTCATACCTGTTAAGACAATGTTTATTGCAATCCATCTTTCCACCATTTTTGTGGTCTTTCACTATGTGGTTTCCATTTTTATATTTGTCTGATTGTTCTTTTTGCATTCTTTCCCCATTTATTTATGTTGTAAGACACCTTTTTGTATATTTCTTCATTTCTTATTTTATCAAATTTTGTTTTTCATGCAATTTTCCTAAGAGTTTTCATGTCTGTAGTAGTGTTTGTTTGATCTTAAATGTTTCAGATGCATAAGTTGAAATTGGTCTTATTAATACTTTTATTTATACTTGTCTCGCAGTATTTAGTGCAGTGGTTGCAGTATTTAGATTCTTATTTTTTCCATGTTGTCTGTTTAAACATCCAGAAATTTTGTTTGCCATAAGTGTTTGCTCTTTTATTTCATTTTGTGTTATTCTTTCTGAATTGATCTGAATTCCTAAATATTTGAAATTTACCACTTGTTCAATTATTTTTCTGTTTATTTCCAGCTGACACCTGATTGGTTGATCAAACCAAAACACTTTTGATTAGTATTCTGTTGATATTTCCATGTTATATTTTTGGCAAATCTGTTAGAAATGAAATGAAATGCCACTTTGTAAATCATCTGTGTCTGCTAGCATTACTACATCATATGCATAGCAGATTAGATTTAGTATACTATTATCAGTTTTTATTTCATTTAACTTATCTATTACTATTTCATCCATTAAAATATTGAACAGTGGAGGACTTAATGAGTCACCTTATTTAATTCCTTTCTTCATTTCAATTTCTTTTGTTTCATTATTGCAGTACCTTATTACACATTTATTATCTGTACAAATATCTTTGATAAGCTTTACTATCTTCGTTTTTAAAAAATAAAGCTCTTCACTATTATATTTAAAATATCTTGTAATTTTATATTATTGAGTGTTTTATGTAGATCTATAAAATACATAAAAAGAACTTAAATAAAAAAGCCAATAGGCTTCACTTCAGTGATGTATCATTATTTAAATTAAGGGGATATTAAATCCCACATTATTTCAAAGCCGAATAAGAAACTCAAAGATCGGAATCAAAGAGTTTGGCTTTGAAATAATGTGGGATTTAATATCCCCTTAATTTAAATAATGTGATACATCGCCGAAGTGAAGCCTATTGGCTCTTTTATTTAAGTAATTTATAGGTAACTCGTATAGCAAAATATATAAGTTCTTTTCGCTATAACCTCAGTATTACCTGGTCTACCTACTCACTGATGAGACCTCAATAAAGGTCGAAATCTGGGTAGTGACCTTCCACCATAATGTATAACATCATACATCTCCTAGGAGATGGGTTTTACATTATGGGTAATACTAAGAATAGTGATCAGAACTTTACCCACTTTTGCAATGAGTTGCCCTAGTGTTGAACTATGTGCTTTAGCTTACGCTACAATCCGCCGAAATTTTTATAGTTTACTATATTTGGCATGAAACTCTTTGATTCCGATCGTTGAGTTTCTTATTCAGCTTTGAAATAATGTGGGATTTAATATCCCCTTAATTTAAATAATACATAAAAAGAATGTTATGTTTTCTATTGAATTTTCTGTCAGTTGTTTCACAGCAAATATTGCATCTGTGCATCATCCTCGAGATCTAAAACCTTGTTGTTCATTGTTTAATATTAGATTCATTTATAATTTCTTGGATAAGTTTTGTACAGATTTTCAAGGTGGTTAGTAATAGATTGATTTTCCTTTGTAATTATTTGGACCTGCTTTATATTCTTTTTTAAAAACTGGCACTGATATTTTTTCTTCATTCATCTGGTATTTGTTTTTCAGAAAATGCACTTTTTTTCTTTTTTTTTTTGTTTTAAATAGCTTAACTGAATTACTGTTTCTTTTTCTTCATATTTAATAACTCATTCTATGTTTTGTCTATTCTGGCTGTTTTTTTTTCTATTTTTTCTTAAAATGTTTTCTATTTGTTGTGATGTTATTTCTTTCTTCATCTTTCAGGTTTTAAGGTAACACTTTTCTTTGTCTTCATAATGTTTATTAAAGTGTTCTACCCAACATTTTTGTTCAGTTAAGGTGAATTTATATACACATAATTCAGCTCTTTGGGTTCTAATTAATCCACATATTTGCTTCTGTGTACCATAAAAGTCACGTTCAAGCTATTTTGAATAGTTATCCCATAATTCTTATTTAATTTTCCAGATTTTATTACTAGTTGTTTTAATTTCTTTTGTCTGTTATACTTTTCTTCATTAGAAAAAAAAAAGCCTTTTTAGCATATCTACAAGATATTGTAAATATGTTAAAAAGGCTTCTTTTTTTTTTCTCTTTCTATTATTTCCAACTTGTTTCTCTCCTAAGGCTTCATATGCTCTATATTTAATATTATGTTTAAAGATTTCTCAGATTTCATTCAGTTCTGTTTTCATTAAAATTGTTTTTGTTAAACTGCTTTTCTGTTCTTTGCTGATATAGTGCTTTAATACTTTCTTCCTGTAAAAGATATACCTTAAACTTTTTTCTCCCTTTAATCTTATTAATCTATTACTTTTCTGAATCTTAATTTCCAATAAGTAATACACAGTCAGTTCCCACATTAGCAGGTGTTAGAACTCAGATAGCATTTATTTCTTCAGGTTTAATGTTTCTATTCATTATAAATCTATTGTTGATAAGTTTCCCAAGATACTTCTCCATGCTGTTTGTGATTTTCTTTATGTTGGTAGAATGTAATATTTATTCTCAGTTCATTATCTGTACAGAACTGCAGTAATTTAATTTCATTTTTATTTTGCACTGGTTCATTAAATCTTTGGCTTGTTCCCAGTATTATCTGGTTCCCAATTTGTGCATCTAAATCTTTGATATAATAAATTTCTGTTGGTTTTATTTTATCTATAGTTTATTGTAATTCTTTGTAGAATGCATTTATTTCTGTTTCTGGTTTCTCCTCTTCACACCTATAAGTTTGTCCTTTTATCTTTAATCATATATGAATGATTCTTTGATATGTAGTTACATTCTGTTATGTTTAACTGATACTGTTAACCCTCCAACTGGCCATGACGGCTATAGATGCCCAGCTAAATCTGGATACGATTCTGTAACACCCATTGAATAACATGGATAAGAATTTGGTCTCACTGTTTCATCCATTTTGGCCGGTAGGGAGGTTAATTCAGTGTCCTTGTTGCTCCCACATTTGCCCTTTCTTCCTTAGTGGACTGTATGCTATTACTTATTTTTGTACAAAGAATCCATTTCTTTTCTTTCGTTTTTAGTTTCAGATAATGCTACTATTTTAATATTTCTTTCATTAATTTCTTCAATTAGTTCAACTTTTGAATGTAATGATCTTACGTTCCAAGTGGAGTTGCTATGTTTGTCATGTTGTTTCAAAGTTTATGATTTCCTTGTCTGATCAGTCAGTTCCATATGGTCAGTCCAGTTGGTCTTTATTGTTTCTCTGAACAACATAATTTTACATCTTGAGTCAGGTACTAACCATGGATTCTCAATGCTCCGTGCATTAGCCAGGCATAGTGATGTTGTCACAGTGCAGACTTAGTGAACTTTAAGTTTTGCTGATATTCAAAAATTGTGATAAAGCACTATGGGATAAACCATTTAAAACACAATGTTATGATATAAATGGAATCTTAGAGCAACACATAGCTTGTAAATTGGAAAATAGTATTTCATGATATGCACAAATGGTTTAATATTCAATCAGGTGTAAGACAGACCTTACTCTTAAGGGAAGTGAAAAACATGATGTTCAAACAGAAGCTATTATGATTAAACCTTTATATATAAACAGTAGTTCTAAAAATGAATAACAGTTTAACTTTGTAAACAGAGTTATTGTCTGTGTTATTTTTCTGATATTTTACTAGCTGATACGTACACTTCTTTTTGTATCTATTACAGAAGATGGATGTTACCAAAATTCTCTTGTACCAAACTCTCTATCTCTTCTGCTTTATCCCATCTTTGGGAGGAACTAAGTAACATAAAATTTAAAATTCGTTGATTGCTAATGGATATGATCAGGCCTGCATTCAAGTTCCTCGATAAATAGTAATCCTCAATGAGTCTTTTTACTATCCTTTCTTCCAGACCACCATCACTGGGATCCAATGCCCTGCTGCTATGTTTGCCATGCGGTGCAACCTGTGGACACCTGGAAAGGGGGGGTGGGGTGGGGGAGAATCCTGGTAGTCCTGCACTATTTTGACCTCTGCTTCAGCAACATGGATGGTCTTGAATGGGTCCAGTCAGGATCATTTGAGTGGGCTTGCCTGCAAGGGTCAATGGTGTTGCAATAAGTCTCTCACCCCCCATGATCCTGGATCTTGCTTGCTGTGGGGCTGCATAGCATCTGAGATAGCCCTGGCATTTCACTCCTGAGCATAGTCATTTGTTTGTTGGTCAGTGGGCATTGGTAGGGAACTTTGGTGCCGAACCAAAAACTCCTTGAGCATGAATTCTTCATTCTCAAATGTTTCAAGGGGCCCTAACAAAGCAGTCCCAACCAAGTACTGATACTGTAGATACAATATTTGGTAACAGAAGTTAAAAACAAACTATATATGGTGCCATATAAATGTACCATTGTTATCAGACTGTTAAATATGATTACACAACAATTGAATAATTATTTATTGCTGCTTATATTGTTGTTTGTTGCTGTTATGATGATATGGTTTAACATATTATGTATATTAATTTGTATCATTATAACACCATCTGTGTTCTTTGTTAAGATACAGATAATGTTCTTGCAAAGAATTTGTTATTTTTACTGCAATTTTGCCTGCTTCAGTTCAGGAGTGCCCCTTTTTTAATGTCATTGGCTACATACCTTTTTTGGATGTTGTTGGCTGTCTTCTTTCTGTGATGTGCATACTTATGCTGTTAGGCTGTTAAAATGAAGGGGCTTTTTTGGAAAAAGTGGGGGGGGGTTGAGGCATTGTGGGAGAATTAATTTGAAAAAACCTGATTTTTTTTATATAATATTATTATTAAGGGTGGGCGGAGTGCTTTTTTGAGGACAGGAAGCTTAGGTATCAAAGCTGTATAACTGAGAGAAGACCTCCACATAGCTATAAAGGAATGTGGAGAACCGACCAGGACTTCTGACTTAATGTCCAATCCTCACCTTCTCCTGGTGCACCCTGTTGGGTATCTACCTGGATACTGAACGAATGAGGACAGGCTGGCAATTTGGGATTTAGCCGATCAAATTTTATTCTTATTGGCTTAAACCAAAATACAAAATGATGGTACAATATGACAAAATTTCATGCCGGCTGGGGCATCTCCCAGTTTTAAAAAGGCCCTGTTCTTTTTGCCAGGGAACCAAGGCGAACAGTGAAAAGTCAGCTACCGGAACAAATCTGAAAGCACACCCCAACTCAACATCACCAGAATTAAAGATCGGTACTATCAACATAAGAAGCCTGAATGGCAAAGAAATATAGCTAGCTGAGGAATTAGATAAGTACCAGATCGGCATAATAGGGGTGACTGAAACAAAAAAGAAAAAACTGGCGAGATCTTTCTGGGCAATAAATACAAAATGTTATATTCAGGAAATGACAATCAATGAATAGAAGGGGTAGCCATAGTATTCAACACTAAATATGAGGCTAATCTTCTTGAATGGCAGGCAGTCTCAAGTAGAGTGATGTGAGCTAATATCAGAATGGGGAATTGGACAATGAAACTTATTTGTGCCTATGGTCCCACAGAAGGTTCTACTAAGGTAGAAAGTGTATCAAAAATGTGGAAGAATTTTTTGATGCTTTAGAAAAAGCAACTGACACAATGAAAAAGGAAAAGTTGGTCCTTGTGGGGATCTAAATAGAGTAGGAAATGATTGTCAGACATACAAAAATATTTTGAGAAAATTTGGAGAAAAGAGCAAAGCTAATAATAATGGCAAATACCTGTTGGATTTCTGCTCAGGACATGGGCTAGTTATTACTAACACCATGTTCCAACATAAAAATGTGCACAACTTCACATGGAGAGAAGAGGCAAGGAATAGGAAAAGTCTTATTGACTATGTTATTGTTGATAGTGATGTTTTCTCTCTGGACACCAGAGTGTACAGAGGATTTGAAATTGGAAGTGATCACTTTAGTCTTGAGCAGGATAAAAATTGAATTTCATATTGAAAAGAATAACATGTAAGAAAGTTTTAAAGCGAATAAAAGTTGAACAGCTCTCAGATCTGAACTGTAGTCTAACATACACAAAGATTATTGAATTAAAAATGAAAGAGTTTGAGAACAGGACCCAAACCTTGGAGATTCAGTGGCAAGCCTTGAAGAAAACCCTGATAAATTCAGCCAGAGGGGCATATGGTGAGGTTGTCTGCAAGGATAGAAAAATCAGAACTCCATGGTGGACACAGGAAGTTAAAGAAGCTGTGAAGGAAAAGAAGAAAGCATATCAAAAGTTCTTGGCAAATATGTCAGCTTGTGCTCTTAGAGAATACAGAGACAAATGTAAGAAAACTAAACACTGTGTAAAACTAGCTAAACAAAAGTCATGGGGGACTTTGGCAAGAACATAGAAAATAAATATCAAGAAGGTGGTAAAATATTCTGGAGGTTGTCGAAGAATCTCAGAAATGGAGGAAAGAGTGTTGTAAAAGGAATTACAGATGATAAAGGTGACATCAAAACTGGAGAAAAAGATATCCTTGAAGGATGGAGTAAATTACTTCAAAAAATTGCTAAATGAAACAAGCAGTGATGACAGCACAGTGGCAAAAAACACTGACCAGGCATGCAGTCAGGAATACATATCCATACCTGAAGTAGAAAAAGCCATCAAAAGCCTGAAATGTGGAAAGGCAGCTGGAGTAGATGATATTCGATCAGAAATGCTCAAGTATGGCGGTATAAAAGTCTTATAGTGGCTGCACTGCATAGTTCAGAAGGCTTGGACAGAAGGACAAATTCCTGATGATTGGAATAGAGCTCTCATAGTACTCATATATAAAAAGGGAAATAAATCTGAATGTGAGAATTCTAGAGGTATTTCCCTACTGAGTGTTCCTGGTAAGATTTATGCAAGTATACTTGGGAAATGGTTGAGAAGAATTGTGGAAGAAAAGCTTGGTGAAGATCAAGCTGGATTCAGGCCAAATAGAGGCTGTCAGTGACAGATCTTCACTTTACGACAAATAGTTGAGAAAGCATGGGAATATAACAAAGATCTGTATTTAAGTTTTTTCGATCTGGAAAAGGCATGTGGCAAGAGAGAAGCTATTCAATACTCTACAGTTATATGGTGTCAATGGGGCATTATATCAAGCAATACTTAGTCTATTTGAATTGTAAGTCAGCAGTTAGAATTGAAGGAAGTACAGAAAGATGGTTTAATGTTAAATCTGGTGTGAGACAAGGATGTACATTATCCCATCTGTTATTCATTATTTATATGGATCACATTATGAAGGAAAGTGGTATTAAACATGATATCAAAATTGGAGATGTTAATATCAGCTCTTTGCTTTATGCAGATAATGTTATACTTCTAAATAAATCTGCTACAAGTCTGCAAGATTCCCTGACTGAATTGAATCACTGTTGTAATAGATATGGTATGAAGGTCAGCAATAAGAAGACAATGAAAATAGGCAGAATCGTTGAAAATGTCAACTGCATTGTGAACGGAGAAGCTGTGGAACAAGTAAAACATTTCAGCTACTTAGGCAAGATTTTTAGTGAAGATGGTAAATTAAATATGGAAATAGACAATAGAATCAACAAAGCTGGTATGGTAGATAGTCAATTGAGTAAATTCATATGGAATAAGAGAGAAATTAGTCCAAACACTAAATTAGCAATATACAAGACTGTGTTCAAACCAGTTTTAATTTATGGATCTGCGATGTGGGTTAGAAGTAAAACACTTGACCAAAGACTAGAGACTGCAGCTATGAGAGTCCTGAGAAAGATTAGAGGCATGAACAGATGGCATCAATATCATATTAAAAATTAGGATATTAGGAAAGAACTTGACATTGTCAGCATCTAGGAATGCGTTAGCAGAGCTAATTTCAGGTGATGTGGTCACTTAAACAGAATGGGCAAGTAAAGATTAGTAAAACAAGTTTTCTTCCAGGTTGGCAGGAAGAAGACCAAGGTGGATATAGGTGGATTGATACGGTACAAAGTATCTTAGACGATAGAAATATAAGATCTGGTAATGTTGCAGTCTTGACAAGTAACAGACTGATTTGGAAAAAATTGTAGATATGAAGTTAGTAATGATGTAAATTTTTCATCTAGTACCATCATATTCTGTACATCCCTTGTGGGTACATGGAAGGAATTTGATGATGATGATGAAAGAGATGAAAAAAAGGGTTGTCCTTGCACCACTGGGATATTGCTAGGAGATCTTAGTTCAGGGCCTTAGTCGTGTTAGATCTTGAGAATTTGAATACTTGAGCGCTACAAGGTTTGTTGTATGTGAAGGAGGAATGGAGTATACTGTCATCAGCAAAACTATGGGTAGAATCAGAAGTCTGTGAGAGTAGGTCATTTATATACAAGCGGAAGAGAGTGGGTGAAAGAACAGAAACCTAGGGTACTCCTGCATTGTTGTAGAAATCTGAGGAGAGTAAACCATCCAACATGACATGTAGTGAGAGACTGGCAAGAAAGTTAACAATTCAGTTGCAGAAATGTCATTGGCTTTTTACTCAAGAATTCTTAGGGCATTACAGATGTATTATAGAGACAAATACATGCAGAATAATAGAGGAAGAAAATAGAGGGGTAGACTCGACACTATATCCTGAGTGTCGAGTCTTCAAAATTTGAGTCATCAGAATTCAAAGAGAACCGGCCTACCAGTCTGGAACTCGGGGGTGTTGGGTGCAGTAGCCTCCGGGGGGAGGCAGAATCCCCCTTTCAAGTCTTCGAAATTCGAGTCATCAGAATTCAATGAGAACCGACCTACCAGTCCGGAACTCAGGGGGTTGGGCGTTGTGCCCCCCCCCCCCCCCCCAGTATATATATAAAAAGATAGGCCGAAATTTGAAATGTTTTTTTGAAATGTCACGTTTTTTTGTCTTACCAGCCCGGAACTCCTGGGGTTGGGCGTCATAGGTGCCGGGAGGAGGGGTACCCTAGTATGTATATATATATAAGAAAAACAGCAGATTTAAAAAATTATTGAATCACTAAAGTGCTTTTACGAATAAAACTTGTTCAAATATTCCAAATATCCTAAACATGCATCTATATGTACACTGAATGCAGTCTCTATAATGAGTGTGTGCATGACTTGATCGTGATCATGGAATATTTTCTCTTCTTGCAGATCATTTTTGTCAACGCATCTGCATCTTTTTTGCACCTATTTGCAAATCACTTTTGCAGTTTCCTTTAATGAAATGATAATTCCTCCCTTAACCACTTTTATGAAGTTTTCTGTTTGTTCTGCAAGTCCGTACTGATGATGCATCTTTCAGAGTTGACTAACAGAGTATTTTTACTGTGAGAGCGTCATGTGTAATATGACACATAAAATGTGTTACTGTTCTCCTCGTTTTTTTTTTTTTTTTTAACAAGGCAAAAAATCAGATTTGTTCTCTGCCTAATTGGAAACAAAAACAAACTTAATACAAAAATATATATTTAAAAAAATAAAAATTAGGTGAATGTAAAAAAAATACATTGAGTGCTCATTTATGTCGATATATTTTATGGTATGACATCTTTTGATCCGAGTACATACTTGTTCTTAACAAGTAGTAAAAAATTGCTCATTTCAACTGTAATTAAATTTATGCCTCAGAAAATCCTTTTCAAACTAATTTTGCTGTAATGATTTATGGCAAAACACAAGGGAAGAAAAAAAAATACACTTCATTAAACTCACTAATATTTCTCTGGTTTTCTAACCCGTATCATCACAATGCAATTATAACTGTGATACGTGCACAGCACTGAACTATGTAATTGAGGAAAACAATTTAAATTATAACTGACAACAGAACTAATCTCCTTATGTGGTGCCCTCTATCGGTTTGGATAACCATAAATTTAATTTAGAGAAGTCAGGCTATCAAGTCTTAACCCCCTTAACGCACCAATTAAAAATCAGAAAGCGGTTGTTTTTCCGCCAATTTCCTTTGGGCAGGGTGATTTGCTGGATCAAATTCATCATTATTTGAAAAATGTAAAAATTGTTTTATGGCCTCGAAGCCTTTCCCGCTTTCATCTTCTGAACTAAATAACCAGTCTTGATCACTATCCATGATAGGGTAATAAATATAATGTAAAAATAAATAACAAACAAATGTTATAAAATATAAATGGCCTCGATGTAAACGGCGCTCTAGTGAACAAATACGCAATTGCAAAACAAAGAATTGACATTCACAGGTGATGATGCAGCAGGCAATAGTGGACAAAAAATGTTCAAACACAAACGAAATAGCTGATACACGCCGTTGACAACTTTTCTCGGCTGAAAGGAAATAGGTACAAAATTGTCTAGCATGTATATTCGGTTGTATTTATATGTGAAACCAAAATTCATGGTCACACGTATTAACTCGGGTGCACGGAAAAAATTCAGTTTCTTGGACCCGGGTTAACTCGGTTAAGGGGTTAAAATGATAATCTCCCAGATCTTTGGTAAAGTAATGCAACTGTGCTCATTGAGATTAGGAGAGTGCTTCATAGCTGATGCTGATTTTAAAAACAGTCTCTTGGACCTATAATGACTTCTGTGTAATAAAGATGTTCTTGTGGAGTAACAATCTACGTACTTATTGTAATACTTTGTTTCAGTTGTAAAGCAAAAAAAAAACTTCCATTGTGTTTTCATAACAGCATTTTTCTTAACATTAAAATCTGATATTTTGAGTAATAGAAATAATTTTTTTTTTAATCTTATGTATTATGAATATATGAAAACATCAAATTATTCTTTCAGATATATGAACTTCTGATCTTTGTGCATTAATTTCATTCAGTGTTGATGCCATATAAACATGATAAAAACAATGCACAAATATATTATTTAGTTCAGTTCAAGGCTGCATGCAGTCATATTTTACAAAGTTCCTGTAAGATTGGTAATTTTTCCCAAGTTTTTTTTTTAAATTAGTATATTTATAGTATGTTATTGTAGTTTTTAGTGGATTTAGTGCCTTTTAGTAAAATAATTGTAGATATATTATTAAGTAGGTTGTTTTAAAAAGATGCCAAAAACCTGTAAGAACAAAGCACAAGTTAATGAAGCTGCCAGAGATAAACCTTTGTACAGTGGAAGCATTGCAGCACTGTTGTTGAAGATATATGTAAGGATAACGTAACACTTGAAATATCATAATTAAAACAAATTATTAAATAATCGATGAGAGAATTAGAAAAAAGCCAAGAAACAAACTTACAAGACAAGAAAAATTAGCATTACAAGAAGCAGGAAAATGTTATTGTATTGTTAGTATAATTATTCCTAGGTAAGGTAACAATGAATAATTATACTAACAATATGATAAGCCAGTTAGAACATAAGAAAAAAGAAGTAATATGGTATGGTGATTCAATAATGAAATTTGCATTTGCCAAAGAGGTTACCGCTTGGAGCTTCCTGGTAGCAAAAATTAAACAGATAGGGCTAATGTAATAGAGAAAAGAAAAGTCAATGAGATAGTGGTACTTGTTGAAACTAATGATTTGGCCATAAAATGATTTTTTTTATGTAACTCTCACCCACAAAAGACAAATCTATAATACATTCATACCATGGCTGGTCTAAGGATTTTTTCCTCCCATTTTTTTATTGATTTTATATATTTTTTGTATTTTTTTTCCATTTATTTTTACTTAGTCTGCAAACCCTACTCTAGAGACCAAACTTTTTTTTTCCAAGCCACTTCTGATAAACCTAAATGACCTGAAATTCATCATCCACAGTGCTAGAAGAGGAGAGAATGGAAACAGTAGGAGAGAGAGGGGTATGGGAGTGCTAGAAGAGGAGAAAATGGAAACAGTAGAAGAGAGGGAATGAGAGAGAGGCATGGGAGTGCTAGAAGAGGAGAGAATGGAAACAGTAGGCAAGAGGGAAGGAGAGAGAGGTATGGGAATGCTAGAAGAGAGAATAGGAGCAGGAGAGGAGATGAGAGAGAGAGATGTATGGGATGAAAGAAGAGGAGAGAATGGAAACAATAGGAGAGAGGGAATGGTAAGAGGTATAATGTGTGTGGACTCAATGATCCGTGGTGTTCAAGATAGGATGCGTGAGGAGTGTTTGCCAGGAGGAGCGATAGAAAGAGTGGCTATGGCAATTAAGAGAGGTGAAAGTGTGGATGAGATGATTGTGATGGTAGGAACAAATAACTTGAGTGGTAATGTAAGTCAGGCAGCAAGAGATATGAGATTTTTGCTTGAGGCTGTATGGAAGAAGACAGAGAGAGGAAAGATATTGTGCGTGTTGCCTAGGTATGATAATGACGAGCTGAGCAGAAGAGCGGTAATATTGAATGGCATAATAGCTAGAATGTGTGACAAGAGAGGACTGGAATATGTGGATGCTTGGAGTGCATTTGAGGACAGAGAGGAATTGTATGCCGCTTACATTCGAATGAGAAAGGACGTGGCATCTGGAGAGATTGCTGTTCTGAATGAGTCAGTGTGTTCCAGAGAGAGGATGGTAGCAGGGGTGGCCTCTTGTGGGAATGGGTACTTGGGAGAAGGGGGACGACATCAGGTAACACGGAGCCCAGTGGAGTCTAGAGGGGATAATGCTGGGTATAGAAACAATGGCATTTATATGCTTTATACTAATGCCAGGAGTATCTGGAATAAGGGAGAGGAATTGGTGGCGCAGATACCATCAGCCTGGCCAAAAATTATTGGGATCACTGAGACATGGTTGACAGAAGAGGATATAATAACAGGAATAGAAGTCGCTGGATACAGCATTTTTTGGCAGGATAGGAAGGGAAAGCGTGGTGATGGAGTACTGCTTATGATAAGTGATGACCTATGATCTCTCCCACCAGTTGGAGAGAGAGTGAACATATGGTTTTGACTTGGAAAATGAATAGACATGCAGGAGTATCAAAGAGACGGGAACGTATGTGGAATTATAAAGCAGGTGATTATAATAGTCTAAGACGTCAACTTGGGGAAGTTTCATGGAGAGAGGAATTGGAAGGCCGGGATGTCATTAGTTCGTGGAAATTGTGAAAGAATATTTGTTAGCAGCAATGATAAGTTGTATACCATGAGTGAAGAAGAGGACACAATTTGGAGTAAAGTGGATGACAAACAATATTAAGCAGAAATTGTATGCGAAAAAGTGTCTATGGAAGAGATACAAGGAGACAGGTGAAGAGAAGATGCATGAAGAATATATAAGACATAGGCCAGAAGAGTGACTAGTATGGTAAAGAAGGGGAAACTGGAATATGAGAGGAGATTGGCCCTGAGATCCAAAGAAAATCCTAGGGAATTTTTTAGCTATGTGGCCAGTACGAGAAGAAATGACTGTGCAAGAATGATATTGCAGGATAAAAATGGGAATAGAGTGACTGATTCAGAGGACACAGTGGAATTGTTCAATGAACACTTTATTAGAATATTTCATCCTGGAGGAGTCAGTTTTAATACTAGAGGAATAGGGCAGGTTCGAGATTTAGAGGTACAGGAGGAAGTGTGTTTCAAATACTGAGTACCCTGGTTGTCAGTAAAGCTGTGGGTTGGATGGTATTTGACCAGTGCCTTTGACCTGGCTTTTCAATGAAAGTCTGGCTGCAGGAAAGGTGCCAATGGAATGGAAGGTAAGATAGTGCTATTGTATAAGGATGGTAGCAAACTGGAAGTGTCTAATTATAGGCCAGTTTCTGTGTCATCAGTAGTTGTTAAGATCTTGGAGAAAGTAGTGAGGGACCATATACAGCATTGGGCAGATGAGGGTGGTGTTATCCGTGAGAATTAATATGGATTTGTGAAGGGGAGCTCTTGTTTTAGCAATATGCTAGCGTTTTATAATAAAGTTACAAGAGCATTAGATGAGGGAAAGGCATATACTGCCATTTTCTTAGACTTAGTGAAAGCATTTGACAGGGTGCCATATGATAAGCTGATATTTAAGTTGCAGCAAATGGGCCTGGATGTCAGATTGGTCAACTGGATTCAGGATTGGCTGTCCGATAGGTATCAGAGAGGTGTGTATGGTGGGACAGTTACAAGTGGGGTCCCACAAGGCTCAGTACTATGACCTATATTGTTTAATCTTTATATCAATGACATTGTCAGTGGATTGCAAGGGGATATTCAGTTGTTTGCGGATGATGCAAAGCTGGGAAGGGTTATTAGTAATAGTGCAAATGTGGTAGCCCTGCAAGAGAATTTGAATAAGCTAGATAGATGGGCAAATGAATGGGGGTGTCTGTTTAATGCAGCAAAATGTAAGGTCTTGAGGTTTGGGAAGCATTGATGAGATGCTGCATACTCTATGCGAGGAGTTATACTGGAGGAAGTAGAGGAGACGAGATCTGGGATGGGGGGATTGATGATTGATAGAAATCTGAAATTTAGGGGACATATTACAAAGGTGGTAACACAGAGGATTGCTGCAATAATGAGAAGGACACTGAACTGCAGAGATAAAAGGGTTATCATTCTGTTGTATTAATCTGTGATCGGACCACACTTAGACTATTGTTCTCAGATTTGCTCCCCAGGATTTGAAGGGGGGGGGATAAATTAACTGTGGAAAGGATACAAAGGCAGATAACAAAGATGGTTTCAGGACTGTACCATGTTTGTTATTAGGATTGGCTGAGGGAATGTGGACTGCAGAGTTTGGTGGATAGAAGAAGGAGAGGTGATATGATTTCGACTTTTAAACTGTTGAGAGGTGATTACGGGGATGACACTAGCGAGTTCTTTCGCTTGGTTGAACAGCGGGAAGGAGTCATGACAAGAGGCCATCCATGGAAGTTATGAAAGGAAAATGTTTGCAAGAGGGTGAGAGTGGTTTCTTTGCATGGAGGGTGGTTTGAACCATGGAATGCATTGCCTGATGTATTCCATCAGGTGAGAGCGAGAACGGTCAATGAGTTTAAGGAGTGGTATGATAGATTTTGTTTCTCAGGGATGGGACCTCCCTTCAATGAGTCTTGGTAGACTTTGTGTTTCTGAGGAAGGACCTCCCACGATGAGTCTTTTGACTCCATGGAGGCCTGAATAATAATAATAATGTCCACAGCTATATTCATACCCAAAGCTTGTTGACTGGAGAATGGATATGCTAACCACTCAGCCAACCAGGCTATGCTGGCAAGTAGTGATAAATATAGTTTGAGATAGAATATATGAAAGGTTTGTTGGGAAAAACGAGAAAGAAAAGAGAGAGTAAAAATTGTTATCTTATTACTTTATACAATTGAATTCAGGAGGGCTATGGTAGCAAATGATTCAATGCACAGATTGTGTAGAAGAAATGGATGTGAGATTTTGGATGTGTGGAATGAATTTGATGGTAGATAAGATTTGTATAAGAAGGATGGCCTGCAGTTAATTGATTTGGCATCAGGAGCTTGGTGAAGTTATTTGTGACCGAATGCAGAGAGTCAGCGAAACTAGATTATCATGGGAGGAATGGTGAAAATTGTATGCAGATATGACAATGATTTGAATATCATTGAGCATGGTTATGAATCGGGTGAATGGTTGGAAATATACAGCTTGAGTTCAGACTTTGTGCATCTGAGAATTGAAAAGAGAAAGTTGTCCAACTGACCAATCAGGCTATAGATGTAAGTATACAAAAAAAACAAAAAAAAAAAAAAAGCCAGAGATAACTTTAAAGGAAATGGTTAATTTTAATTAAAGTTAAATATTTTAATTAAAGGAAAAGTAAACAAAATGAACAAGAGAACTTATGTCACAGAAACAAAGGGGTAGAGTTTGCTGCCTTGGTGAATATGTTTTAGCCTAAGATTATTGGCATTAGAGAAACCTGGCTATCAGAGTCAGATGTAAAAACTGGAATAATGTGTGAAGGATATAATATTCTTGTGAAGGATGGAAGAGAGGGAGAGTACTAATGATGACTTGAGTCCATTTAGGGTAGAAATGCATGAAAACAATAATGATAATATTGTTCCATGTAGCAGGAAGTTGTTGAGGCTATATGGTGTTGAAGTGGAGGCTAACAAGATGAAATATATGTGGGATGTTTCTACAGACCTGGCAGTTCATTTGCTTGGGACAGTGAAATATATTGCCAAATTATCCTGATCAGTAAATAATGATCATTTTGGGTGACTTAATTATCCAAACATTGAGTAGAAGAGAAATCTCATGTTAAGAATGAAAGAATTTATTGGGTTGGTGTGAGAAAGCTTTCTCAAGCAGCATTTGAAAAAAGGAACTCGAAGCAAAGAGTGTTAGATTTGATCATAGTATTAGAAGAGCTCTCAGTTAAGAATGACTATTTTACCCCACCAGTTGGTGGCAGTGCTCATGCTGTACTTTTCTGGGAAGTAGCTAATTATATAACAGGTTCCAATTAGGAACAGGTTACATGCTGTGAACTATGAAGAACAAATAGGAGGTGAATGAAATGGATGTGTAAATGTGCAACCTTATTAAGCAAAGGATCCATGAGAAGATATAGAAGGAATATCGTGAAAATAAGAGTGAGAGAAATTATGAAATATATAAAGTGCAGTTTGGAAAAGTTATAAATATTGTACACAAATCTAAATCAGAGCACAAAAAGAAATTGGCTGTTCAGGCTAAAGACAAAAGAATCTTATCCAAAAAGAATTTTATCACTATGTTACAACTAAAAAAAAAAAAAATTAATGTGAAAGAATAAGTTTAGTGGATGCAGATAGTGCCCTGTATCAGAAGTTAGAGATTGTTCAAATAATGAGTGCTTACTTTGCTAAGATCTATCTACCAGGTGTATATAACATGGTGCACAATGCTACCACTATGCTGGATAAACAAATAGAAGTGCACAAGAATGAGTTTCAAGAGCTGTTGCATAACCTGGATATTATTTCAGCAATAGGTCCAGATGGGATATCAGTATATGTACTAAAAGAATGTTCAGCTGAGATGGCTTGGAAAAATGACTTTGAATCTCAGCTCAGGAAGGATTCCACAAGAACTGAAAGCATGTATGGTAGTTCTGTTATACAAGGGTGGTGCAAAAGCTGACATCTAACTGCTGACCTGGCAATCTCTGAAAAAAAAAAGCATTGCTTGATTCAGACAGAAAGACGTGGTGAGATTGTCAGCAAGGATAAAAACTCAGAACGTCATGGTGGATGCAGGAACTTAGAGGCAGTCAAGGAAAAGAAGAAAGCATAAATTCTACAAAGAACTTTATAAAGCTGAATCAGATAAAACCATACAGAATAATAGAAATAACTCCACTACTGATGATAATTTTGAACTACCAGTAACCTATAAAGAAGTATATGAAGCTATATACCAAATGAAAAATGTAAAAGCTCCAGGAGAAGATGAAATCCACATTGAATTAATAGAGATTTCTGATGAAGAATTAATAATACAAACCTTATCAACTTATGCATTGATAAAGGAAAAAATATCTACAATCTGGAATAATGCAGTATTAACATTAATTTATAAAAGAGATAAAGAAGAAGCCAAAAAGTACAGACCAATTAGCTTATTATCAGTTCTGTATAAAATATTTACAAAAATAACTAACAGAATAACACCTATTCTGGATTTAAAACAACCAAAATAGGCTGGATTTCAAAAAGGATATAGTATAATTGACCATATACATGCACTGAGGCAAATCATGGAAAAAAACAATGTCAATGAGAAAGCCTTTGACACACACACACAACTAAGTAAAACACAGTCCTAACTAGGTAGGGTGCTTTCTGTAGGCACCTGTTGGTGGCCTAGGATATAAACTGGGATCTCAAAGTACTAGTGTTTCCCATATTTTGGGAAGTTTTGTGTAACTGTATTTATTTAAATTGAGCTGATTTCTGAGAGCAGTTGCAGATTCCAGAAATACTATTCCTCTTTTAAATTTACTGTGATGGAGCATGGTGGTCTTCTTTCCAACTGAGTCTATGAGCCATATCTAAAGCATGGTCTGCAAGGCCTGATTGACCATAGTCATGACTGCGGATGTATTTTTTGTGTACTTCCATACAGATGTTGGCTGATCTTTTTCTCTGTCCATAGTAGGTCAACTTGCAGGTAGAGGACACGTTGTATACTCCAGGCACATAGAGAGGATGGAACTGATCTTTAATGAAACATATAAAGTTAGCAAGCTTTTGGTGGGGCTTGAAAGAGGGTGTATTTCTTTTAGACTTAGGATATTTTTTCTGAAGTGTCTTGGACATAGGGAATGATGATAGTATTACTGAAATGCTTCTGAAGAGAAGGTCGAGGATTGGGGGAAGGATTAAATAGGCTGGCCTTTCTCAAAAGATGTCGGGGTACAGAAATATTATCAAACTGTAAAATTTCAAGTCCAGTTCAAATCTAAAAAGGCCCTCCGTATCTACAAGTGTGCCACTTTTACTGTACTATGAGAACAGATTGCTGCTACCAATGCAGCCATCAATCAGCTCATTACAGTCGAAGCTCTCAGTTATTCTGAAAACTGACCTCTGTTTTACCCTTGGTTCAGAACACAGGAGTATACAGAGGATTTGAAATCGCAAAAAAACTCAAACCCTTAAGTTCTTTTCCCCACCTCCGAGATATACGAATTACCAAAAATACACAAACCCAATTCCCTCCCCAAGACCTATAATAAATTGTACAGATTCCCCATGCAATAAATTAGCAAAACACTTTCAAGCTCTTATCCCCCCTACTCCTCACTGGTCATACCACTTCCTATAAAAATAAAAAAATAAAAAACAACTATCCATTTTGAAGCTTCTATTAAGAATTTAATGTTAAATAATACAAGTATTTTGTTTAACTTTGATGTCACCTCATTGTTCACCAACATCCCCTTAAATGGCACCTTATCACTTAAAGTTTTTTCCTCCTGATATTACTGATCTGTTATTCTTTGCTATCCATTCTGGATATTTCTCTTGGAAGCACACAATTTATAAACAGATAGAGGGTACCTCTATGGGTTCTCATCCTCCCCTCCCATGCCAATATCTTATGGAATATTTTTTTAAAAAAAACATGCTCTTGATTGCACCCATCTCAAACCTTCTTTCTGGATAATGCTCTCCATTTGTCCCAGACACATTACTCTTTCCTTTCTCTCATCTCAATAATCTTCACTCTAGAATCCAGTTTACCATGAAAAAAACTAATAATAATTTAGTCTTTCTTAGACACCTTGGTAACATGCCTACCCAATGGTAATCTTACCTTTTCAGTGTACAGGAAGCCCAGCCACACAGGCAGGTACATTCACTAACCCCCCCCCCCCCCCAACAATGATATCATTAAAACACTAACCAATAGAGCCTATAACCTTTGTTCCAATGAGTCTTCCCTTACAGCAGAACTTAATCGTATACACCACACCTTATTTAATGGCTACAGTTCGCATAGTATCAAAAAATAATCATTTTTTGATACTATGCGATATTATGAATAATAATAATTCTTCTCCCAATTCTCGACCTTTCCTCAGAAAGATTTTGGTAATGCTATCATCATCATCATTCCTTATGTCCAAAGCACTTCAGAAAAAAATAGCCAGTCTTAAATAAATACAATCTCTGCACAGTTTTCAAGCCTCACCAAAAGCTTGCTATCCTTATCCATTCCACTAAAGATCAGCTCTCTGTGTGCCTGGAGTATACAAAGTGCCCTCTTCTTGCAAGTTGGACTACTATGGACGGAGAGAAAGATCAGCCAACATCTCTATGGAAGCACACAAAAAAAATACATCTGCAGTTATGATTATGGTAAAATTTAAAGATACCAAGAAATTATATACTTGGTTTAATCCTTTATCCAAGTGTAAGCAAACAAAGTTTGCACCTGAAATATAATCAGGACAGGGCAACTCATATAGAAGCTAATGACTTTACATCACTTGCCTTAGTATCCCATAATGCAAAGCACATATCCTTACAGGTATGTATAATGTTATACATTATGGAAGGGGGTAATGTATAACATTATGGGTATAATGTTATACATTACCCAGACCGGTTTCGACCTTGATTGAGGTCTTATCGATGGGAGCCAGACCCGGACTGATACTAAAGTCATATTTTTTCCCCTTCCCATAATGCATAGCATTATACGTACCCGTAAGGATATGTGCTTTGCATTATGGGATGCTATGGCAAGTGATGTGAAATCAATCGCTTCTATATACAAGTTATCCTGTCCTGATTATATATCAGGCGCAAACTTTTTTTGCTTATACTTGGATAAAGGATTAAACCAAGTATTTAATTTATAGTATAAGATAGTGGAAAAATTTCCAAATACTATCTCTGATTATGGTCAATCAGGCCTTGCAGACCATGCTTTAGATATGGCTCATAGAATAAATTGGAAAAAGAGGCCACCATGCTCCATCACAGTAAATTTAGAAGAAGAAGTAGAAGGGACACTTGGAGAAGAACAAGCTGGATTTAGGCCAAATAGAGGTTGTCATGATCAGATTTTAACTTTAAGATAAATAGTTGAGAAATCATGAAAATATAACAAGGATCTGTGTTTAAGGTTTGTAGAATCTTGATAAGGCTTATGACAAGGTGTCAGGAAAAAGCTATTTGTTAAATGCTAAGTTATATGATGATGTAAATGGGACATTATATCAAGCAATACTTGATCTATATTTCAGTTGTAGTCAGCATTTAGAATTGAAGGGAGATACAGGAAAATAATTTCTTAAATCAGGTGTGAGACAAGGTTGTACATTATTTATCTCCACTGTTATTCATCCATATGGATCACATTATAAAGGAAAATGAAAGTAAACTATCAAAATTGGAAATATTAATCTCAGTCCTTTACTTTATGCAAATAGTAATAGACTTCTAAATAAATCTAGAACAAGTCTGCAAGATTTACTAATTGAACTGAATAACTACCTTAATAAATTGCGTATGAAAATCAGCAAAAAAAAAAAAAGCTGATTTTCATACACAATCATTCTATAGGTTCCGGAATGAAACCCTATAGAACAGCATTTCTCAACCTTTCTAAGGCCAAGGACCAGTAAAATGCTGAAAACAATTCTATGGACCACTTATGTTACAGGGGTGTAGCTGGGGGAGGCCATTCGCTCTGGGCAACACTTTTTTGGCTTTTAAGAAATCTTGCCTTACTGTCTATAAAACAGCAACTGAGTGATGAAATAGACTTCAACAATGTCATCGACGATTTTACGAACAGAAAAGCAAGCAAAATAACATTTTAGAATGTTGGAATTAAAGTTTTACTTAAAAAATAAACATAGTGTTTTTAATTTATTTCGCTATACGTCATTTTGACTTTTCATAATTTTTTTAAAAACTTAAGTAGGAATTACCAAGATTTCGGAAAAACTGTGTCATTTATAACATAATAAATCTAAAAGCATGCTTTGAATACATATGGAAACATAATTAATTAAATTGGAAGTAAACGATTAAAAGTGTATCATCATTGAACAAAGTTGTAATTTTTATTAAACAAATAAAAATATGATCTAATTATGTTACTACTTACTTTTAATGAGATGGTTGAGCTTCTCGGCCCTTTCAGAGTTGCTGGATATCTGGCTCAATATTGGTCAAATTCGGTCGATGATTGGCACACACACACACGAAGACGATTTATGTATTTGTTTTTATTTGAAGGAGCAATGAAAATCCTTTCTCACAAAGATAGGTTGTAGAGAACTGCATGACGATTATTTTCAATGCTGCTTCAGATAATTCGTGACATTCATTTCTCACTGAAGGCGAGATCCAAAATTGAGCCAAACCAAGATCATGGAATTGCATTTTAAGTCCACTGTCACTTGAAAGCTCAATTAACTGTTCGTTTTTCGATAATGAAAAGTCGTTCTTATGACTGCAAGCCTGAAATGGATCGCGAACCCACAGAAATTTATAAAAGTTATTCGGAAAATGTTTCAAAATTCCGTTTCAGATTTTTGAGGTGGTCACAAACCTTTTCCAGAAATTCAGAATCAACAAAAATATCATTTTCCACTAAATAGGATTCCAATATTGGAAAAGGTGCAAATTGTCTGTCTTTTACATAATTAATCCATAAAACCAGTTTTTTCTCGAATGCCTTTATTTTGTCATAGGCATCAAGAACAGTTAAAGAATTTCCCTGAAGGGAGAGATTTAGTTCATTTAATTTCGAAAAAATGCCTGAAAGATAGGATAGTGTTGATAACCATGCTTCGTCAACAAGGAGTGATGCAAAATCAGAATTACGTTCATTTAAAAATAATAAAACTTCGTGCCTTAATTGAAATAACCTTGTTAGTACTTTGCCCCTGGAAAGCCAGCGAATTTCAGAATGAAGCAAAAAGTTGTATATATTTACAGCCCATTTCATCGCAGAGTAGTGAAAATAATCTGTTATTTAACAGTCGAGCTTTAATAAAATTAACTAGCTTTACAGCGTCGTTGTATGGCACAGTTTTAAATTCTGGTGGCATTCCTTTGGAGGCTTATGCTTTCCTATGTATGAAACAATGTACCCAATTCATATCCGGAGCTACTTCCTTGACCATAGAAACAACCCCACTGTGCCTGCCTGTAAGGGCACGAGCTCCATCCGAACAGAAGCCTGTACATTTTTCCCACTGGATCCCTTTATGTATTATGTAATTATTGAGAGTGTGAAATATTTCTTCTCCAGTTGTTCGGGATGGCAAAGTTCTAAAAAACAGAATATCATCATGAATGTTGTTATCATGCACATATCTTACGTAGCATATTAACTTTGTATCACTTGTAACATCAGTAGTCTCGTCTATTTGTAACGCATAATAAGGGCTCTTCTTAACTCTTTCGATTAACGGAGATTCTACGTCACCTGCCATATCATTAATTCTACGACCGACGGTGTCATTTGAAAGAGGAATCAAATCAACATCTCTTAGTAACTTGTTGCCGAACATTGTTTTCACCACATCTTTTATAGCTGGAAGCAGCAAATTTTCCCTGATAGAATGAGGTTTCCCTGTTTTCACTATGCGCAAACTTAAGAAATCAGATGTTTCCAGTGCCTTGCTATTAATGGAACCCATGGCCAAAACTATATCTTTCCCATGATTTAATGTCCCTAAGCGTCGCTGAAAAAATTCGATTGTCTTATTTTTCACATCACAATGTTTAGTTTTTAAATGTCGTCGGAGTTTCACAGGTTTCATGCACTCGTTCGACAACACTTCGTAACAGAAAACACCTTGAGGTTTCTGTTCGTTTTCATCTCCACACCAAGTAAACCCGAATTCCAAATATGAACTGTTACATTTCCTACTGTATTTTTTCTTTGAACTGCTTGTTTCTTCTTCTTTAATATTATCAGATTTAGTTGCCGTTACAGTGACAGTTAGGGTTAGCATCACCTGTTTCATTTGCCCTTCTTTTCAAAGTCCTAGTTCTAAGCCACTTTTCCATTATTAAAAAAGGTTTCTGAAAAATATATAAATATATGATACTGGGGTTAACTCAGGACACACTTTGTCCAAGTATCACTTAGCACTTCGCAAGATATACTGAGCCTTGGTTGAAGGAGGGAAACCTTCAATAATAAAAATCAATAAACAACAAGCCATTGGTTGAAATGTGGATAACACATGTTCACTTCAAATCTGACAAAACAGCAAGGGAAGGTGGAAGCAATAAAACTATATTATTGTGCACTTCACCCCTCTTATTATTGTCATTCTACCGCTACAAATTTAGCGGCAGAATGACGAATAATGAAAGAGGGGTGAAGTGAACAACAATATAGTTTTATTGCTTCTGCCTTGGAACATTCTGACGATATTTGTTGTTGTTGTTTTTTTTTTACGTCTCCATTTGATTTCAATAATTTTTACTTATTCAATTTTAATTTGTTTAGATAATTAAAAAAAATATATTTAATTAACTTAAGTCTACCCGTGGACCACCTGTCCCATCGTCATGGACCACAGATTGAGAAATACTGCTATAGAACAAGTAAAATATTTCAGTTATTTAGGCACAGTTTTTAGTGAAAATCGGAACATTCTGACGATATTTGTTGTTGTTGTTTTTTTTTACGTCTCCATTTGATTTCAATAATTTTTACTTATTCAATTTTAATTTGTTTAGATAATTAAAAAAAATATATTTAATTAACTTAAGTCTACCCGTGGACCACCTGTCCCATCGTCATGGACCACAGGTTGAGAAATACTGCTATAGAACAAGTAAAATATTTCAGTTATTTAGGCACAGTTTTTAGTGAAAATCGGCCATTTTCACTAAATAGACAACAGAATAAGCAAAACTGGTATGGTGGGTAGCCAGCTGAATAAATTTATATGGAATAAGAGAGAAATTAGCCAGAACATCAAACTAGCAGTATACAAGACACTGTTCAAACCAGTTTTAAGTGAAGGATCTGAGGGTTGGATTAGAAATAAAGCACTTGACCAAAGACTAGGGACCACAAATATTGACAGTTAATTTTTCTCAAATTAAGGGAGTGAACTGATGGCATCAATATCAGAACCATATTAAATATGAAGATATTAGAAAGGAATTTGACACATTAGCATTTAAGAATGTGTAAGCAGAGCTTATTTAAGGAAAGGTTAGCTTAACAGGTGTTTTTGATGCCAAGATGGCAGGAAAGAGACCCAGAGGAGGACCAAGGTCTACGTGGATTGATTTGGTCAGAAGTGTCTTAGAAGAATGAAAAGTTAGATGCGATAATATTGGAGTGCTCACAGGTAATAGACTAATTTGGAGGATGATAGGGGATTAATAATAATGTAAATTTAATCAGGTAGTGCTGTTGTAATCTTGAACACCTCTTGGGAGATACATATCAGAAAATTGATGATGAACATTTCCTTATTTGTCTTGAGTGGTAGTTGTTAATTTCTTATTTGTATGTGCTTCATATCATGAATGTGTTTGTTGAAGTTGGCTTGGCAGTAACAGATGCTGTCAGTTGTAGACAATCTGATTTCACATTTAAACTACTGTCTTTTTAGGATTACTCCACAGGAAGCTGGTAGTATGCATTAAATAATATGTGCACTTTGCACATATTATTTAATAAATAATAAATAATAATCAACCTGACAAGAATTGGGGGTGGGGTTTTTGCAGAATACCAAACAAGTGAGAACCACGATGTTGGAAGTTTATTTTCCACTTGGTTGGACTATAATAAATTTAGTTTAATCCTTTACTCAAGTGTAAGCAAATAAAGTTTGCGCCTGAAGTATCTTCAGGACTGAGGCAACTCGTAGTAAAGGTGGACCAAGCTCTCATCACTCCTTGTCTCAATATCTCCCATAATGCAAAGCACATCTCCTTGCGGACATGTATAATGCTATGCATTAAGGGAAGGGCATGTCTGCAAGGAGCTTTGCATTATGGGAGATACTGATCAGTATCTCCCATAATGCAAAGCTCCTTGCAGACATGTATAATGCTATGTATTAAGGGAAGGGCATGTCTGCAAGGAGCTTTGCATTATGGGAGATACTGAGACAAGGAGTGATGAGAGCTTGGTCCACCTTTACTACAAGTTGCTTCAGTCCTGAAGATACTTCAAGCACAAAGCACATGTCCGCAAGGAGATGTGCTTTGCATTATGGGAGATACCGAGACAAGGAGTGATGAGAGCTTGGTCCACCTTTACTGCAAGTTGCCTCAGTCCTGAAGATACTTCAGGCACAAACTTTGTTTACTTACACTTGGGTAAAGGATTAAATTAAATTTATTATAGTCTAACCAAGTGGAAAATAAACTTCCAACTTCTTTCTCTAAATCCAGAGTAAATTAATAATAATACCTTTTGGCAACTCGTATAAGTAAATATGACCTCTCCATTGCCCTCTATTGACCTCTCCTTAGTATCACCACTTCTGGGTCTGGCTCCCACTGACGAGACCTCAATAAAGGTCGAAACTGGTCTGGGTAGTGGCCCTTCCCTTAATGTATAGCATTATACATGTCTGTAAGGAGATGTGCTTTGCATTATGGGAGATACTGAGACAAGGAGTGATGAGAGCTTGGGCCACCTTTATTGCGAGTTGCCTCAGTCCGGAAGATACTTCAGGCCCAAACTTTGTTTGCTCACACTTGGGTAAAGGATTAAACTAAATTTATTAAAGTGAGAACCAAGCATATTAATGAAAACATTTTTCAATAACATCTCATTCTAATTATTAATGTACTTCCTCTGCTTTTGTAATTCAGTGTCTTTGCTTAATTGTCCTCAGATAATCACAAGTATATTCATGCCATGAAGTTTTTCCATTGAGAAAATTTGCAATCTTAATAATTTTGTACTTTGTTGCCTAGCTGTTAGATATACTGATCAGCTCTAACAAGCATATTAATAATGTTTGTTTAAATTAACTAGTTAATACAAACTTAAGAATGCTTAATGGAGAATGAAGTGAAACATAGTCTGAAGTTCACTCTTCCAGCTGTCCATGTTGCTGAGAATGTATATATGTATATATATGTACATGCATATTATATGTATTCATGATGTTTAACTTTGATTCATTAGTAATGTATTTATTTTTTAATATGAAACTTGCCCATGAAAAGTTGAAAACCTCTGCATTAGTATCATGGGTGAGCCCAACTCCAGAGACCACATACACTTTTCCATTTCACTTCAGGATCAGGGCTGTACTTACACTGTTCCCGAGGCACTAGAGTACTCCAGGGCCCATCTCTCATTGTTTGGTGTCCTTAAATTGACTCTAATTTTTTGGAAGGGCCCTGTGCATAAGTACAGCCCTGTTCAGGATGACTGCAATAAGCAATTTAATGATGGTGGTTTCATGCCTGATGATGAAATTTATCTCTTACTTTTAGATGTTCACAAGCTTTTGTGCCTACAGTAGTATTGTGGGATAGTAGTTGGAGAGAAGTGCTATCCATTTGACCAACTATGCTCTGCTATGATGAATTGATCTTTGCCAATGAATTAATACATGAATAAATACTTGCCAAGTATTTATTCATGTATTATTTTTATTTATAAAGTTATTTTCAAACAGTGTTTTCTGAGAGATTATGCGGTTAAGCTGAGCTGCACCATTTTTTGAATATTGTCACCAAAAAAAATTACATTGAAATAGATAAGAATTTAATATTGTGTTTCTGTATAGTGCAGATGAAAGAAACCTTTGGTCTCTGTAGTGCAGTTATGTTGTTTCCTTCCTTCATGTGGAAAGACCTGGATTTGAATCTTATCTGAGATATGAGGAACTCTTATGAGGGCTTTGCAACTAAATGCATATTAGCTGGTTTCATACAGAGGCGACAAGATTTTCTTTCCCAGAGAGTAGGTCTCTTCATCCTCCAGAAAGATAAACCAGCCAGAGAACAAGTGATCTTAACAGAAATAATAAATTGGCCTCACGGCATTAGTTCTTTGGCTATAGTGTTAATCATCCCAACCTATGCCTTTGGTTGAAAACACCCGAGTTCATTCCTGGATATGAAGACAATCGGGCTCTTTGAGCAAAGGTGAGTTAGCTGATTTCATAAAGAAGTGCCTTTCTGCAAAACAGACAACCTGCTAGAGAACACATGCATTTGGCAGATAATGGAGATAGGATTAATTCCTGATCTAATATTTTATTAGATCAGGAGTTTAAATATTTAAATGCTTAATGGCGAATGAAATGAAACATAGTCTGAAGTTCACTCTTCCAGCTGTCCATGTTGCTGAGAATGTGTATATATATGTATTCATGATGTTTAACTATTTGATTCATTAGTAATGTATTTATTTTTTAATGTGAAACTTTCCTTAAACATAAATATTTAAGCTTTGAATGGAAGACAATATGTAAAATTATATATTTTTCTTACAGCATTTACCAAGACCATCAAATGTGGTGGACAAGAGTATTATTTGAAGCTAGTTGATACAGCTGGTCAAGTGAGTATAATTTTCATGGTAGTATCATAATTTCTGAATAGATAACTTTCATATGGTTACAGTAATTTTTTATATACATCTTTTATGCAAATTAATTATGAGCATTAATTATTAAATATTAATTATTAATTATGTTTTAGCTTTCATTTTACTTATTGCAAAGTTGCTTATTTAAGAATATTTGGATATCACCCTTTGCAGAAATGCGGAGTGATCAAGATATTACTCACACGAGCTCACAATACGTTCTACTAAAACACTTTACCAACATGAAATATCAAATATTAAATAATGTTCTTAAATGGACTTAAATAATAGTCTTAAAAGGACTCAAATACCATTTATCTCCTCATCCAGGAGATCATGGTGAAATACATCAACTCCTTAATCCTATATGAAAGATGACTTGACTGACTGCTGCTTTCAAACTTATCAACAAAATTTGCTGATTACTGTTTTATCATAAAGTAAATCATTCCTTGTTTCTGTCATGTTTATTAGGTTCCATGCTTGCTTGTTCAACTTATTAACTTTGGTTAAACTGGTTATTCAATAGAAGCAGAAATCTGTACATCAGGATCATATTTGGCTTATAACACTATATAAATCTGGTCTAGTTTGACATTAGGGTTGACACTAGCTGTAGGATTCATGGGAATAACTGTAAATCACTATATAGTATCTTAAAAGATGGGTGTTTAAAGTTCTGAAGGCCAGTGACGGAATTCCTTTTCCCAAAGTGTAGGCAGTTGTAATCATATTCATATCAAATAAGTTACTTGTTTCTAATTCCATAGTTCTAATAGTTGTAATTATAACCTAATACACTTATGCTTGAAAAATTTAATACTTCAATTTATTTGTTTGTGTTAGATCTTGAATGATGGTTCTATCAAAGAATAGAACTGCACCATTCAAGATTTAACAAGAACAACAATATCAAGCAAAAGCACACTTGTACTCTTAGCAAAACAGACATAATATGTGAAAATGCAGATGTTAACTTTGCTTAAGAAGGGAATTAAAATATAAAGAAAGAAATTGAATCCTAAAACGAAATCGAAGAAGGAAATAAGTATGTGATTGTACTATGTTTAAAGTATTGTCTAAAATAGATGGAAATCTTAAAATTTCAAAAACATCAATATTAAACTATGCCATGTATAAAATTGCGTATTGTCGTGCGAACGAAAGTTCAAAGGTTGCAGTTTGACCACCAAAGATGACGTAACGAACGACGAGTAGGCATTCATGGAAGGCGCTCGAAATTCGCATTCCCCGAAGAAAGTGATCCTCGTTCAGTGAGGAGGTGACAGCAAATAAGAAAGCGTCATAGACAAGCTTGAAGTATGGTAGAGGGCGCTATAGAAGAGTTTAAAAACGAACTCGCATGGCTTGAGACTCTCTCTTTTGGCTCCTTTTACATTTCTGGTTTTGGTTCCTGTGGTGTTCCCCAGTCGCGTGTGCCCTCCACGTGTGTTTCTGGCTCATAGTTCCGAAGCGGATCAGCATGGTTGATATCCGATAAGACAGCATAGCGGCAACTTGTTTCCAGTTGCAGTGGTGCGAATCGAAGAAGTTTAGCACGAGATGATGGCAGTGTTTCGAGTTTTGGTCATCAGTCTGGTTTTAACCGATGAGAAAGCAGCAAAGGATTCCCTTTGAAGGTAAATTGTGTTAAAAGCAGCGACGCGAAAAGTTCGTAAGCCCAGAAGAAACAAGGGGCTAATTCGGAATGAGTATGTGACTCCACGTGGCGGCAGATCATCGTACAGAGGGACAATCCATAACAAAGAACAGACGGAAGGATTGAGAAATCATCTAACAAGGTGGTAACGTACAAATCTTCATTTTATGTATTATCTATTAGTGACGAATGTGTAAAATGGACAGAGATTAGAAAAGAAGATAGTGATATTTTAGAGGCAGTTTCCTGTGTTATGTTGATTGAATTGGACTAGTAGTCTACGTTCATAAATTGTCTAAACCCAAGTTAATGTGTATGGGCCATTAGTAGCAGTAATCTACTTTGATATCGAGAGCCATGTTTGTGATTTAGATGAATCATGAGTGTGTATAAATAACTTGCCTGTTTGATTACCATTGCCTTGCTTTACTTGTAATTTAGTATTGATCTTGATTAGCTTTGAATATATGTGTCGTTCAAATTGTAAAGTTCTTAGATAATTAATAAACATGCTTTCCCATGTATAGAGTTTGTCTGAGTAAGAGATTGAATTTTACCACTCACGAAAATATCGAACTTATGCTTAGAAGGAAAAGGGGAAATTTAAGATTGTCAAGGCCATGGCTGTATACTGAGAACTCTGAAATTTACTTACCTACTTAAACTAGATAAAGTATTACTTGATTTCTGGGAAGGTTTCTCTGGATAAGAATTTCTATTGTAGAGCTCTGACTGGCGCAGCATAAACAAATAAATTTTGTCAGAGCTCAAAACAGGAAACGGCCCCAGAAGGTCAGTTTAGAAGTTATATCTCAGTAGGCACAAAGGAGAACAATAGAGGTGAATTATAGGCAAAAACAATGATGTAACAGTTTATACAAGTTTTTCTTCAGGTGAAAATTTTATACACCGGTTTAGACGGTGTTCCCATTTTTCAAAACAGGCGTGGAACTCTTTTTCTGGAATACTCTTCAGTTCCTTTATCATGTTATGCTGGATATCAGCAATGTCAGAAAATCTTCGTCCTTTGAGTGCAGTCCTTTTGAAAACAGCCAGAAATCACAGGGAGCTAATTTGGATGCATAAGCAGGATGACCTAATTTGGTACTTGATTTTTTGGCCAGAAACTCTCTCACGATATGCGCACTATGGCTTGGCACGTTGTCACAATGGATGATCCACTTGTCAGGCCCCAATTCAGGTCTTTTTTAGGTTATCTTTTCAGCACCTCTAAATAGCATTGTTGTTGACCGTTTTCTCTGTTTAATGAATTCATAGTGGACTATCCCCTTGTGCTCAAAGAAACACACCAGCATGGCCTTGAACTGCAAATGTGACGTGTGCTTTTTTCATATGTGGCAAACTCAGGGGGGGGGGTTCCATTGCATTCATTTTTTTGGGGATTGTACTGGAAGCACCGGGTTTCATCACCCGTAATTACTCTCAGAAATATGCTTATTTGCAGAAAGACAAGTTGTAACTTGAACTCGCCGCTGCTTTTGTTCGTCCATCATGATCTGAGGCACAAAGTTTGCAGAAATCTTTGGCATACCCAATTCTTTAGTTAAAATTACCCTGACTGTTTCTCGATTCATTTGCAATGCATCAACCATTAATCGCACAGTTATCATCTGTCAGATCGTAACAAATCTCGCACTCTATTCACATTTGCATCCATCAGTTTTGTTTTGGCTGCCCACTTCTGGGGTCATTGTTCACATCTTCTTGCCCACCTTTGAATCTCTTATGCCACTCAATGACACTTGACTTTTTTCAACACATCCACACCATATGCCACTTTCAACAACTCCAACATTTCAGTAGCAGTTTTGCAGATTTTCACACAAAATTTGATGTTAACATGCTGCTCCAAATTTCAATCACACATTTTTATGCTGAAGTTTACTCACAGATCTCTATTGTTTTTTTCAATAGCCAACTAGCAAATGGCTCTATCGGCTTGAGGTTTACACACGCTCTAGTTAAAATATGTACAAACACGATTACCCTGACTACAACCAAATCACCACATGGGCGACACTGCATGGCAGTTCCGGGAATTAAATTGTCCCACCGCGTATATTCAGAGAATGTAATATTAGCATTACTTCATAGCTTCCATGGAGCCTGAAGACTAATTGCAGGAGGCTGAACACTCACAGACCACAATAAGTATCATACCTTGTCTTGAACACGTTCAGTGTTGGTACACTCACCCACTTTGGCAATGCACTCCACTCATTCACCACCCACCTGCCAAGCAAAAAAATTGCCTTTTCACTTCTTTAATCGCATGAGTTTTGTACAGTTTCCATGGATGACTCCTCATTCTCACATCATCCATTATCCTATGCAATAATTCCTCTATATCTATTTGATTGGCTCCTCTCACCAACTTATCAGAAAAACTATAAGAAATGATGTGTTGTTAATTTATATTATGTTTGAATTTCTCATTGTTCTTTCACTTCTTGTACTAACAATATTTCGATTTATCATCATCATCATCAAATTCCTGCCATGTACCCTCAAGGGGTGTACAGGATATGACAGTACTACATGAAAAAATTACATCATTACTAACTTCCTATCTACAATTTTCCTCCAAATCAGTCTGTTACTTGTCAAGACTCCAACATTATCAGATCTTATATTTCTATCGTCTAAGGCATTTTGTACCGTATCAATCCACCTATATCTTGGTCTTCCTCTGGGTCGTTTTCCTGCCAACCTGGCAAAGAACACTTGTTTTGCTAATCTTTCCTCTCCCATTCTATTTAAATGACCATACCACCTGAGATTAGCTCTGCTAACACATTCCTGGATGCTGACAATGTCAAGTTCTTTCCTAATATCCTCATTTTTAATATGATATTGCCATTGATGCCATCTGTTCACGCCATGAATCTTTCTCAGGACTCTCATATCTGCAGTCTCTAGTCTTTGGGCAAGTATTTTACTTCTGACCCAGCTCTCAGATCCATAAGTTAAAACTGGTTTGAACACTGTCTTGTATACAGCTAATTTAGTGTTCCGACTAATTTCTCTCTTACTCCATATGAATTTATTCAATTGACTTCCCACCATACCAGCTTTGCTGATTCTGTTGTCTATTTCCATATTTAATTTACCATCTTCAGTAAAAATCGTGCCGAAGTAGCTGAAATGTTTTACTTGTTCCACAGGTTCTATATTCACAACACAGTTGACATTTTCAATGATTCTGCCTATTTTCATTGTCTTTGTCTTTTTATTGCTGACCTTCATACCATATCTATTACAACAGCTATTCAATTTAGTCAGAGAATCTTGCAGACTTGTAGCGGATTTATTTAGAAGTATAACATCATCTGCATAAAGCAAAGAGCTGACATTAACATCTCCAATTTTGATATCAGGTTTAATACCACTTTCCTTCATAATGTGATCCATATAGATAATGAATAACAGAGGGGATAATGTACATCCTTGTCTCACACCAGATTTAACATTAAACCATCTTCCTGTACTTCAATTCTAACTGCTGACTTACAACTCAAATAAAGACTAAGTATTGCTTGATATAATGCCCCATTGATGCCATATAACTGCAGCGTATTGAATAGCTTCTCTCTTGGCACCTTGTCATATGCCTTTTCCAAATCGACAAAACTTAAATACAGATCTTTGTTATATTCCCAGGCTTTCTCGACTATTTGTCGTAAAGTGAAGATCTGATCCTGACAGTCTCTATTTGGCCTGAATCCAGCTTGTTCTTCACCAAGCTTTTCTTCCACAATTCTTCTCAACCGTTTCTGAAGTATACTTGCATAAATCTTGCCAGGAACACTCAGTAGAGAAATACCTCTGTAATTCTCACATTCAGTTTTATTTCCCTTTTTATATATGGGTACTATGAGAGCTCTACTCCAATCATCAGGAATTCGTCCCTCTGTCCAGGCTTTATGGACTATGCAGTGCAGCCACTGTAAGACTTTTATACCACCATACTTCAGCATTTCTGGTTGAATATCATCTACTCCTGCTGCCTTTCCACATTTCAAGCCTTTGATGGCTTTTTCTACTTCAAGTATGGATATGTATTCCTGACTGCATGCCTGGTCAGTGTTTTTTATCACTGTGCTGTCATCACTGCTTATTTAATTTAGCAGTTTTTCAAAGTAATTACTCCATACTTCAAGGATATCTTTTTCTCCTGTTTTCATGTCACCTTTATCATCTCTAACTCCTTTTACAGCACTCTTTCCTCCATTCCTAAGCTTCTTCAACACCCTCCAGAATATTTTGCCGCCACCTTGATATTTATTTTCTATATTCTTGCAAAGTCCTCCCATGACTTTTGTTTAGCTAGTTTTACACACTGTTTAGCTTTCTTACATTTGTCTCTGTATTCTGTAAGAGTAAAAGCTGACTTATTTGTCAGGAACTTTTGATATGCTTTCTTCTTTTCCTTCACTGCCTCTTTAACTTCCTGTGTCCACCAGGGAATTCTGATTTTTTTATCCTTGCACACAACCTCAACACATGCCTCTCTGGCAGAATCAATCAATGTTTTCTTCAGAGTTTGGCACTGAATCTCCAAAGCTTGATTCCTGTTCTCAAACTCTTTCATTTTCTTTTCAATAATCTTTCTATATTTTAGTCTACAGTTCACATCTGAGAGCTGCTCAACTTTTATTCGCTTTAAAACTTTCTTACATGTTATTCTTTTCAATATGAAATTCAATTTTATCCTGCTCAAGACTAAATAGTAATCACTTCCAATTTCAAATCCTCTGTACACTCTGGTGTCCTGCACCAGGGAGAAAACATCCCTATCAACAATAACATAGTCAATGAGACTTTTCTTATTCCTAGCCTCTTCTCTCCATGTGAATTTGTGCACATTTTTATGTTGGAACATGGTGTTAGTAATAACCAGTCCATGTCCTGAGCAGAAATCCAACAGATATTTGCCATTATTATTAGCTTTGCTCTTTTCTCCAAATTTTCCCAAAATATTTTTGTATGTCTCACAATCATTTCCTACTCTGCTATTCAGATCCCCAACAAGGACCAACTTATCCTTTTTCATTGTGTCAGTTGCTTTTTCTAAAGCGTCAAAAAATTCCTCCACTTCTACCTTAGTAGAACCTTCTGTGGGACCATAGGCACAAATAAGTCTCATTGTCCAGTTCCCCATTCTCATATTTGCCCACATTACTCTACTTGATACTGACTACCATTCAAGAAGATTAGCCTCGTATTTTGTGTTGAATACTATGGCTACTCCTATTTTCCTTGATTGTCATTGCCTGAATATAACATTTTGTATTTATTGCTCAGAAAGATCTCACCAGTTTTGGTCTTTTTTGTTTCAGTCACCCCTATTATGTCGATCTGGTACTTATCTAATTCCTCAGCTAGCTCCATTTCTTTGCCATTCAGGCTTCTTACGTTGATAGTACTGATCTTTAACTCTGGTGATGTTGAGTTGGGGTTTGTTTTCAGATTTGTTCCAGTAGCTGTGTTTTCGCTGTTTGCCCTGGTTCCCTGGCGAAAACAACGGGGGCCTTGTTTAACCAGGCTACGCCCCAGCCGGCATGAAATTTTGTCATGTTGTACCATCATTTTTTATTTTGGTTTAACCAATAAGAATACAATTTAGTCGGCTAAATCCCAAATTGCCAGCCGATCCTCGTTCGTTCAGTATCAAAGTAGATACCCAACAGGGTGCACCACGAGAAGGTGAGGATTGGACATTAGGTCAGAAGCCCTGGTCGGTTCTCCGCATTCCTTTATAGCTATGTGGAGGTCTTCTCTCAGTTATACAGCTTTGACCCTTAAGCACCCCTATTTTGATTTATTCATTGTGAAATATCTATTAAAAATTTTTAATTTTCAGTTCTTGCACTGTGATAAGTTTAGGTTACACAAAACATACAAATTCTTTTATCAAAAGGAAGCATTGGAGTTATGAATAAAATGAGAGTTAAAATAGTATGGGTTCAGTATTTCTACATTTATGAAAACTTGGTCCAGATTCTTTGAAATAAAAGTCAAATATTATTACTGCTTGGGAGTCAGGGACTTGTTGAGGGAGGCAAAACATTCATCTACACCAGCTATCATACCTTGTCTTGAATTCATTCAAGACAAGGTATGATAGCTGATTAATTTTCAATATCTAAGGATGCCTTATTTCCTTTTCTCTGCTATATAATGAAACATTCCACTGATATACTTTTGACTCTTACAAAGGTTTGTAGATCTCTCTCGTGTCAACCCAATATTTCCTGTTTGCGAGTATGAGCAGTCCACACATTCTCAATCTAGCCTTTTAATCTACACTGCACAATTTTGATATCATATTTAACATCCTCCTTGCACTGCCTCTACTGTGTCTGTCTGCACATGTCAAAAGCCAGGAGACCAGATCTGTGCACAATAATCCAGGTGAAGTTGTATCAAGTCCTTATAAAAAGAGGAAAATGGTTTCCATATATTGTATGTCAATGTTCATTTCAGCATTACTCTTATCCTTTGGATTATACTTGCAGTCCTTGAAGTTGCCTGCCCCATTATTGAGATCTCCAATGAATCACATTAATAGGGCAGGCAACTTCAAGTTCAAGGACTGCAAATATAATCGAAAGGATAAGAGTAACGCTGGAATGAACATTAACATCCATTTTTACTTGCGTATGGATCTGGGTTATTCAAATTGTTTTGCATGTTAATCATGTCCCTAATTACCCTGCTTATCTTTGCATTATCAGCAAACAGCTATCTGACTCCTATCAAATCCCTCCCAAATGTCAGTAATGTAGATTGAATAAATGGGCATAAAACCACTGGTCACCTTAAATCT
This sequence comes from Typopeltis vanoorti, assembly GCF_054136105.1. Taxonomy (NCBI): domain Eukaryota; kingdom Metazoa; phylum Arthropoda; class Arachnida; order Uropygi; family Thelyphonidae; genus Typopeltis; species Typopeltis vanoorti. Next base: position 77,562,843 of record NC_143561.1, read on the forward strand.
TTCAGACTTTCACCCTTCCATATACTACTTTTTTATATTTATCACATTTATATTTTACATTTATATCCAGTAATATCCTACTGTATCTATTATTCTTGTCTAATGCAACCTTAATATAATTAGAAAATGTGAACATGTTACTCATGCTGTTCGTTGCAAAGTAGATCCTCAGTCAACCCATTTCTGTATGTGACCTCTCACCAACTTTGCCAGTCTTTTTATTACCACACTCTATAGATACTGGTAGGTTGTGAGTTAGATACATCAGTGTTTACACCACCACCCCCTTGTGCAATGAGATTATCATCCATTCTTGTCACTCTGGAATCTTGCCTGTGCTGAAATCAGGTTAAACAGCTAATTCTGCTGAACGATACCTTAGCATCTGCGTTGAAATCCCATTAGCTTTTATAGCTGAATTCGTCAGTTTGTGCAACAGCTCTAGTACCTCCTCATAGATATGAGACCAATTGCTCAGTGTAGGTTTAGCATTGAACTTCATATCATTTCCTTGAAGTTGATAAGCTCTTAGCAAAGTGGATGCTCAGCTGAACAATTTTACTGTATCTACCACCTACACGCCATCTACATTAAATTAAAAATACCAAGAAATTATATTATTATTATTATGTGACACCTCCAGGGAGTCCAAAGACTCATCGGGGGAGAGTGTGCCGACAGCATCAAATGATTGATCCCTTCCGACTACTAATTGCGCTCAGACTTGTTTAACTTTTTGCGTGAGCCATTAGTAGCAGAAGCCCTACCAATCGACCAACATACTTGGTTTAATCCTTTATCCAAGGTATAAGCAAACAAAGTTTGCACATGAAATATTTTCATCAGGACTCGGGCAACTCATATATAGAAGCTAATGACTTCACATTACTTGCGTTAGTATCCCATAATGCAAAGCACATATCCTTGTGGACATGTATAATGTCCACAAGGATATGTGCTTTCATTTCTATTGTTGAAAATTTCATTTTCAACAATAGAAAATTTTCATTTTCAAGTATATTTGAAAATGAAGTGCTTTTGTGTTTCATTTTCAGTATAGAAATTTAGTACCACTCACAGTTTGATAAGATTCAGACAATTATTGAAGCTAAGAGACATGCATATTCATTTACAGTGGTGCAGTCTACAGGCTTGCTTGAAGAAAAATATGTTTTGCAATCTAATGTGAATCAGAGAGGGTTATTATGTTTATGGATTTTTGGTAATCTCTATATCCCAGAAGGGAACTAAAAAGTTTGTTTAAGTTTAGTTAAACTTCCTGGCAAATTATAGTAAATACAACTCAGAATATAATTTTGATGTTGAAATGGACATTGACATGTAAGGATAAAGAAGTAATTTTGCTTCTTTACTATGCCTTAATATGACCACACCTGGACTATAAATTAAAGATACCAAGAAATTATATACTTGGTTTAATCCTTTATCCAAGTATAAGCAAACAAAGCTTGTGCCTGAACTATTTTCAGGACTGAGGCCACTCGTATATTGAAGCTAATGACTTCACATCACTTGCATTATGGGAAGGATCACTACCCAGACTGGTTTTGACCTTTCATTGAGGTCTCATCAGTGGGAGCCTGACTTAGCTTCAATATGTGAGTTGCCCCAGTCCTGAAAATAGTTCAGGAGCAAACTTTGTTTGCTTACACTTGGATTAAAGGATTAAACTAAGTATATAATTTGTTGGTATCTTTAATTTATAGTATAACCAAATGGAAAAACTTCCAACACACCTGGACTACTAGTGCAGATTTTGTCTCCTGTGTTCTGAGGGGGATAAAGAAGAGTTACAAAGATGATATTGGGATTATCGAATTTAGATTATGAGGATAGATTGAGAATATGTGGACTGTAAACACTGGTAGACAGCAGAAAGAGGGGTAACATGATAGTCTATAAATGTCTGAAAGTGTTCTTTGATATGAGAGAAGACAAGGGGGAATCTGTGGAAATTAAGTTTGTGTGTGATTAAGAAAGGGATGAGAGACGGATTTTTCTCTCACAGAGCACTGAGTGAGTGGAACAGTTTGCCTGTTGAATTGGTGAGTGCATCAAGTGTGAATGAAGATTTGACAGCTGGGAGGTGAGTGACTTATGGTCTCCCTCAATTAGTCCTTCACACCCTGGAGGTCTCAGATAATAATTTTATTTATTTATGCATGTGACCTGTGGTTGGATAGTGTAGATGGGTTGTGCAGTTTGTAGTGTTCTAGAAAACTGAAAATTAGAGCTGATCAAATCACAGACCTGAAAATAATAGACCACTGTGAAAGAAAACTGTAGAAGAAACTGTGAAATATCATGTTGGACTATCATAATATCAATTACATCCCTTGAAGGTAGTAAATATTATTTTCATCTTTTAGCAGGAAAAAGTATTTTTGGAAAGATCCCTTAAGATTGGTTCTGCAGTTGCTGAAATGTCAGAAAACAATATGAATACCATATTCATATTATGAATACCATATGTCAGAATTCCATATTTTGCTATATGATATATAGCAAAATATGTATTTCAGAAAACTGACAGATCATCATAATTGCTTTTCTATGGACTTTCTAAAATCTCATCTTTAAAAACCAAATTATCAGATTTGAGCACAGTAGTCCAAATAATGATAAAGAGCCCATACATTTCAAGTAGAATCTCTGTGTATCAAATAATGATACACAGAGATTCTACTCAGGTCGTATTTCAAGAAGTTGTTTCTGTAACCATTCTATTGCCCCCACTTCTTGAAATACGACCCTAAAATTTCAGGTACTTGTCTACATTTCCACCTAGTTCCTTATTTCTTTCACTTCCAAACATCCCCACCAGTTGAGTACACTGCCTACAATCCTTTCTTCCATATTTTAAAACTTACACTTCACAACATTGAACTGGCAATCCACATAGACTATTCATATCCTCCTGCAGTATTACATCTGTTTTACTTATAACTCTTGCTCTCAGCAGGCATTATCTTCAACTAACTTCCTATTTCTATATAAATTTATCCCATTATCCTTAATATAAAAGTTAAATAAAAGTCATAGATAAACTTGGGATAAACTCTTTGCCCATACTTCTTGCTGCCTATCAGATATCCATTCTTCTAGCTCACTAATCAACCTCATCCATCTCAATTTAAAAAATACCTCGTTTCCCCTTGTTGCCTTTGCAAATCTAGATATACTACTCTATATGCTTCTCTAGTACATTTATAACTCTCACTCTATTATCTAAGTGAGTTTCTAAACACAGCTAAAACAAACCCACCATGCAGACCTTTCAGAGAATCCAGTTATCAACCTAATCCTTTATCTTAGCCCTCTCACATGTCACTTTATGTAGGCAGACTGACCTGAAATTTTGAAGCATGAGTCTTGTCACTCTTTTAAAGTATAACAACTTATCTCCTACTCATTTGGGACTTCCCCATTTTACTGTTTGTTACAAAAATATGTCCAGGACACTGTAAACTTTCTAAAACATTCTCTTAAAATGTGGAGATATATCAAGTCCTGCTTCCTTTTCATGTATTTCCTGACATTTCTTGCTCACTCATTCATTCATCTCTGGTGAAATACCTAGTGAATTGCTCATCAGTTTGCTATATCCTCTGTATTGGTTATTCATAATGTAAGCCTGTTTAATAGCATTAACTTATAGTACGGTGTTAGAATAGAATAAATTGGAATTTATTAAGCTGCTGATATTTTGCTAGATTTGAACCAGCTTCTTCCGAGTACATATGCATTTGCAATGGACCCAAGGCACCATAATCAAATAACTGTTTGGAAACAATTAAAAATTGTAATTAAAAAATAATAATAATAATGCATTACCAGGTATTTTATAGATATATAGATAGATGTCGCTCTACTTGGTAGACATTTCCATTGTATGTTATAAATGGATTAATTTCTTGTCAAGTTGGACATGTCAGCTGTGTCCTCATCCAATGTTTTACTTCTTTCTGTAGGTCTTAGTTGGATTTAAATCATAACTCTGTAATGGTCAGCATGTTTGCATTCTCATTCATTCAAATTATCTACTCGTGCAATATGATGTGATCTGTTATTGTGCTCGATACTAAGTCATTTCCTTAGAACTGTCACAATGTAGGAAAACAGAAATGCCCCAAATGTCAATAAAATTCTTGGTTTCATTTTCCCTGGCACTATGACAAGAGATCCTAGTCGATAAGAAAAACATCCCCACACCATAGAACCCCACACCCCTCCATCATGCATAACAAATGGAACAATAAGCTGCGATTGATTAACATCTCTTGGCAGCTACCATATGCAAACATGTCTGACTTATAGTTTATATGTCCAGTATTGGTTGACAAGTGCACCACAGAAACATTGTTTGAAGTTACATTTTGTTGTACATAGTAGACTTTCCCCTGGCAGCCAAAGTCATGGAGTTAATCATTTAATGTTCTGATAGAAACCTTTACATTTTGTGCTATAACATTTTCTCAATCCAAAATTTCAGGGCTGTAGATACTTGCACTTGGTTGAGAGAATCAAATGATGTACGTTCCTTTTCAGCACCCTCATATCTCTTTGTCTGCATGACTGTTTCTTGGATGTCTTTCATAATTTTCGTAATCTTAGATGCTCTGAATGTACATCATCTGCTTTAGTTAATTGCTGACTGATATACAACCTCTGATATCACTTCTCTGGAAGTCTTAACTGTAAGGCATGCTGCATTTTCAGTATTGTACTGAACTAGAATATTTAGCATACTTTTGTATCTTTTTTCTTATGTGGCTTATAGTTGGCATGCAATATTTGAAAAAAATAGAGGTCCCTATAATTTTTGTGACATAATAAATAATAAATATGTACCAGGATAACACGCACGCACGTGCGCACACACACACACGGCACATTCATGTGCATAAAAATGAGGAAGATAAAGAGCCTTTTGTATAAATATAGCCTTTATAATCTGATTAGAATCATACATCAAGGATATGTATATCTTATTTAAAATAAACTTCAGTTTGATTTGTGTATTCATAGGTGAAAAAAAAATGATAGTTTGAAATGGACAGAGTAAATCATTAATAGAATGAGTTAAGGTGGGGGGAGGGTAGAAATATGGCTGGGCTTGAAATGCTAAGAACACAGCAATTATGATCACAGTGTGTTTTTACATAGAATGTGCAAAAGAATTCATAGTGTCATTAGCTTTGTTGTTAGCAAATTGAAATATTTGTAGTGTGAGACCTACATGTGATTAGCATAATTTGTACTGTCATATAAGGATGAAACAGACTAATTATGCAGCATATTCATTAGGTAAGGCTAATTAATTTCAAGATTCTGTTCATCTTGAATTAAGAAGTGGACAGATGAGAATAACCTGAGGGCAGTTTTTTTTTTTTTTTAAGAGATTTTCCATTGTAAGCTGAAAATGACACCAATGAAGTTTTTCAAGTGTACAGTTAACTTATGGTTAGAGTTAAGAAACTTTTGTTGCTGAGGTTCCACTGCAGAAAGTCAAAACAAGCGATTGGGCATAATAATCATGAAGAAGATTTGGTAGGTGGGAGATGACCTTCATTTCTCAGTGTGAGACTATCATCTGTCATTAGAGGCCTGAAGTGGCTTGAAAAAGTTGCATGTTCGGTTTCTTTTTATGTAAAAAATTTTTTAAATTAAATTCTTATGATACTAATCATACTAAAAAACTCATGGTACTAATGTATTATGGATGAGAGTTAATTTTTTTTTAATGGGTAGTAAGGATAATATAAAATTGTTGTCCACACCAATTACTAAGTAACTGGCTAGTAGGGCTTTGTTGAAAGACTTTGAGATATAATTTGGATTATTATGTCCCTTTGATTTCTGAAAAATAAGAATACTACAGAAGCTGTAGAGATGAGTTAACAAAACACAATCATTGAATTGTGGACTAAGTGAGTAGGTTGAGAGAATATGAATTGCAGAGTTGGGCATGTAGCAGGAGAAAAAGAAATTATGTATATAAAGTTAGAAGACCACTTAAACTTGTGATCATTCTTGCTCAGCTTCCAAGATCATCTGTGAAAGTTGAGTGTGTGTCAACAAGAGTATGAAGTAATTTTTTGCAGAATTCTAAACGTATACATTTCTTGAACAGTGGTGAGTGCATTGACAGCCAGTGATGGAAGGATATATATGAAAATAGCAAAACCTAAGCTTTTGATACTGGGTTAAAGGGGGGGGGGGGGCTTCATTGGTTTTGTAAAAGTACGTTTTGCATGTATTTTATTTTCTGCATAAAATGTTACTATAAATCCTAGTGTTAAATTGTGAATGAAGATATTTATAATTAATAATACTTCATTCATAATTAACATGATCTACCATATCATAAGCAGGACTTATTTAAATTTATTTTGTTAGTCTCTTGCTTATAAAATGTTATTCATTTAATTCCCTTTTGAGTTTTGTTAGTTAATTTTATTTATGTAATTTTAGGGTATATCATAGACATGAAAAGGCTCTGTATTAAAGTGTCATTTATTTTATTTGCTTTATTCCTTTAATAATAATATAAGAAACTGTGATGTATGTAATTTTAATATATCCAGAAGATTCCTTGTGATATCATTTGATTGGTTGTTGTGAGAAACCATGCAAATTTCTCCTAGCGCGTGTTGGAGTGTGAACTAATATATACCAAAGGAAAAGCAAGTTCGATGTGAGCTAAATCATGTCTGATGGTTCATGAGTTGTATTCTTTCTGAAAATCTTGAACTGATTTGATATTTAAATGTTTTGAGATGTAACCTTGGTCAGAGTGAAGTTGTAGTAGAAATTCTTTATAACAAGAATGAGATCTGTAAGCATAATTTTTAATTATAATTCTTAAGCTCAGTTGAGTAGTATACTAGTATCTTAATGAGAGCTTTATATTCGTTTAATTGTAATGTCTCTGTTGGAATATTGTATTACGATGTAATTTATGTGACACTGCATTAAATAATTTTATTTGAATTGAATCTTGTATTTGCCTGATTTCTTCATTGCACCACTCATTAAAATAATTCGAATCTTAGCGGGAACCCTATATAATAAAGAGAATCTTGGCCTAAATTCAGCTTTATAATAACTTAGTACAGTTGATGGTTGATTTATGAAAGTTGCTCTTGCAATTCAGAACATGGAGTGCCGCAGCATAATATAAATTTTCTTCATGTTCGGATGATATATCAGCCTACAACTAGTTAAATACTAACGAGAGAGAACTATAAGACGATAAAACTTGATTGAGCAGAAGCTACGATCCAACACTAGTTAACCATGCATCAAAAATGCAATCTCACTGAAAAAGTTTAATATATGCAACATTTAATGCAGTAAAAAGGCAGTGCACAGCACTAATGAGAATCTTGGTGTTTATTTCTTCAAAATAATAGGTTTTGTCTGTGTGTGTGTTATAAAGTGGCGGAAGTTTTTGCATATCTATTTAAATTTTAAGACCTTTTAAATAGCATATTTTAATAAACCTATCCATAGGTACTGATTTTGTTATCAGTGAGCTTTACTTTTAATTTTTATGAGTGATTACATTGAAAAGTAATGGTCTAAAAATAAAGACTTCTTTAAGATATAATTTTCTTTTTCCTTTCTTTACAGAGTTCTAAAATCAGTCAACTTCTTTTCCTTTAATATCATCTTCAAAGGTGTCAATTAGATTATATTACTGACAATAACCAAAAATAATTTCAGGAATGAGGACAGAGTAAATTTTATGTTATAATATAGGCGTAATGTTTTACAGACTATCAAAATTAATATTCATCACTAAGAACTGCAATTGAAAACTAGGTGAATTCTGGCATCCTGCAGTTGTGAATCACTTGTTCTATTGGAATAGTATTTGTAACATTTTTCATGTGTGTGTATACAGTAGTCCCCCCCCCCCCCCTTTATCCATGGGGGATACGTTTCAAGACACCCCACAGATACCTGGAACTACGGATAGTACCGAACCCTATATATACTATGTTTTTTCCTATACATACATACCTATGATGAAATTTATTTTTTATAAATTAGGCACAGTAAGAGATTAACAACAATTACTAATAATAAAATAGAACAATTATAACAGCATACTGTAATTCTCGTAGAAAGGCTTATACGCTAGTTATATATAATTATTAATTATATATAAACATATAAAGACACGTGCACGCAGGCACTACATACAGTAAATGAGGATGAAGCAGGAAGCTATTGTTTCTCCTTAAAGTCCTGATGGTGCCCCTAGCAGGCTATGTAGGTATTCTTGGCCGTTGGGCAGAAGGTCTCATGATGTATGTCTCCCAAATTTGGGGCAGTCTCATGCAACCAAATTTGTTGAGGTTTGGATGTTTCTTAGGGCTGAGGCTGATTCCATGAAAAGTCTTTCAAATTTGAACTTGCTACGGTGTATTATTGTGGCTTCTGCCGTATTCTGTGACATTTATTCAGAGCATGGTCTGCAAGACCAGAGTGGCTATACTGGTGAAGATGAATGTAGTCCTTGTGTTCTGAAATTCTGATATTCGCTGTCCTGCCTGTTTGACCAAAGTAGGACAGCTTACAGCTGCAAGTGACCTAGGTAGGTCTAGGGGAAGTGGTTGGTCTTTAGGGGAGCAGATAAGCGATGCCAATTTTCTATATGGTCTGTAACAAGAGGTCAAGTCATGTTTTCAAAGGTAATTTTTTCCGAGGTGCCTTGGATGTAGGGAATGGTGATGGATTTAGAGTAATCCTCGTTGTGAAGGGGGAGGGTTGTGGTTTGCTAGTTTCAATATTTTTTGGATTTTTTGGGGGGGTAGCCATTGGCTGAGAAAGTGTTGAAGATGTGATTTAGTTCAATGGTTAGGGCATTGTCGTTTTAACAGATTAGTTTAGCCCTGTTGTATAGGGTCTTAATAACTCCATATTGTTGTGGGGGGGGCAGGAGATTGTTGGTGAATGTATCTGCCTGTACGGGTGGGTTTTCTAAACAGAGAAAACCAAGATTCCATCAGTCTGGCAGGTGACTAGTGTGTCTAGGAAAGGGATGCTGTTGTTTTCCTCTTTCTCCAGGGTGAACTTGATTTGGTGATGTTGGTTGTTAAGAAGGAGAGGAGTGTGTCAGAGCCATGTGGCCAAATAGCGAAGCCATATGATTGGTTTTTGTGGAGCAGAGTTTAAGGCTTTCTCTTCAAAAGTCTCCATAAAGAAGTTGGCCAAGGGTGGAGAGAGGTGGAGGTGGTGAACCCATGGGCTGTCCCCTCTATTTGTTTGTAGAATTTTCCCTGCTAGATGAAATAGCTTGAGTTCATTGTGAACTGAAATAGGGCTGAGATATCGGGAGGAAATTTAGCTTCGATTAGCTCTCATCTTTCTTTGAGTGGGACATTTGTGAATAAGGAGGAGATATCAAAACTGACCATTATGTCAGTATGTTGGAGTGTAAGGTTTTCTATGTTGGCTTTGAAGTGGGCTAAGTTTTTTTGTGTGTGATGGTGTGTTGCCAGTATACTGTGTAAGCGCTTTGGCGAAATGTTTAGCTAATTTGTATGTGGGAGAATCAATGCCCCATCCACTAATGGCACATTTTCTTTATGTACTTTTGGGAGTCCATATATACAGAGTTGAACGGTTTTAATTTGTCAGTAACTTCCACAGGCCAAGAAGTGACCTTCTTAAGGAGCCTATGGAGTTTTCTAATTTGTGAGTTGGTGGGATTGTATTCAATGGGGAGTTAAGTAGCACGATCTAATAATAGACCATTAAGCTTATGTCTGTAGTCCGTCGTTTGGTTGAGTACTACGGTGCTGTTCCCCTTCTTTGCTCTGCTGATTACTATTTTTTGCTTTTCTTCAATTCCTGCAGAGCTTTATATTCACTATTGGATATGTTGGTTTTTTGCTTTGGTGAGAACACAAGCTACATCCAGTCTAATATTGTTGGCGATGTGGTGTGGAAGGTAGCGGATCCCGCGTTTGATCTGGATCATTATATCCTCTGCCGGTAATTTCCTGGAAGCAATGCTGAAGTTGTGGCCATGTGATAGTGCGATGAGTGCTGTAGGCTTCAACGTAACGAAAGAAAGGTTGACTACAGTGTTGGTTGGAAGTTTTGGTTCAGAGGTTGAGTTCTTTTTTAATTTCTCAAATTTCTTGATATGTCGACTTTGTATTTTTCAAATTCTTTATCTGCCGCAGTGCACGAGACGTTATATAAAATAGACCAAAGCTCATGATTGAATGTATTGGAAAACTCTTCTTCAAGCGCCTGAATAGCTTTGTTGGCATCAGCTAGGAGAACTTGCATGGCGGCAATTTGTTTCCGTAGCAAAGCATAGCTGCCGTGGTTATAAATTCAGAGAGCCTTTTGTGAAAAGAAACGGTGCTTGAATTTCACACAATTTGGGATTACCTGATTATTCCAGCAGCGTTTTAGGAAGGTCAGACGATTCAGTTGTCTTGATAACTTCAACTTTATTTTACCATATTGGTGGGCCTTGCGTGCGATGGAATCTCCGTGGATGATAGTAATTCTTGTAGAAGGGCTCATACACTGGTTATACATAATTATTAATTGACTTAAGGAATTCTCAACGTACAATAGCATATAAATTAAATTAAACTTTAATATATATTTCCAATATTTCTGCAACGTTACGTTGCCATTTTCAAGGAACTTACAATAAAGACGTGCACACAGGCACTACATACAGTAAATGAGGATGAAGCAGAAGCTATCGTTTCTCCTAAAAGTCCTGATGGTGTCCCCTAGCAGGCTATGTAGGTATTCTTGGCCGTTGGGCTGAAAGTCTCATGATGTATCTGTCCCAAATTTGGGGCAGTCTCATGCAACCAAATTTGTTGAGGTTTGGCATGTTTCTTAGGCTGAGGCTGATTCCTGTAATATTTACAGGAATCATTTACTGATTCCTGATATAAATATATCAGATATAAATATTTACTGATTCCTGATTCCTAAGCATACTGTAATAAAAGTTTTCTGAATGTTAATGGAATCTTAGCAACCTGAGCATAAGTTTTTTATTATTATTATTTATTTATTTATTATTTTATGAGGTTGAGAACTTTCACAAAAGGAAGCACTTTACGGCTTCTCTTTGGCCTATCAGAATTGCTACTCTTGCACTTTGGGGCCATTATTAAGTAAAATAAGGATTACTTGAACACACACACTGCGATACTGTGACAGTCTCTCTGATAACCAAGAACTACTCAGAACGGCATGCAATTCCTGATTTCTGAAAGCTGCAAGGTTTGTGTGTAGCTTTCTCCACCTTTGCAATGAGCTTGGTATTGGACTACATCTCGGATCAGCTGAATTGTCTATTACTAAAAGAAAGAGCCATACAGTTTCATTTCGGTGATGTAAAATTACATCAGCAAAGTGAATATTAGATCCAACATTATTTTAATGCGAATGTTTTTGTTATTAGAAATTATGAACAGTTCATAAGTTGACCTGAGAGCTTATGAGAATACAATCCTCGCCATCCCAGAGTTGCCTTAGTTTGCACTACCTACTTGACTTAAGTAGGTAAGGCAACTTGGGAATGCTGAGGATTGCATTCTCGTAAGCTCTCAGGTCAACTTACGAAATTTTCATAGTTTCTACGAACATTCGGCTTTGAAATAATGTTGGATCTAATATCCACTTTGCCAATGTAATTATAAATTGTTTATTTCTGGAATTTTCCATTTAATATTTTTGGACCGAGTTTGACCATGGATAGCGAATGTGTGGTTAAGGGGGGTGGGGGCTATGGTATGTGTGTGTGTATAAAAATTCTGGTTGCAAATAGATTAAGTTATAAGTATTATGCTATAAAAGGATAGGAAATGTAGTTGAATAATTTAATAAACAATATTCCTTGAATATCAGTCATGTAAAGTTTCATCATTAACAGTGACACAGTGTAATATTTTATTTTAGGATGAGTTTTCAATATTTCCACAATCTTATTCCATGGACATACATGGATATGTATTGGTATATTCTATCACATCTTCCAAAAGGTAAGTTAATTTTTTTTTCATTTATTTTATAATGTTTCTTTTATACTCTTTTCCATCTTTAATCATGTTGTAATATGATTGTACTCACGGCACTGGAAATAAGATTTAAATCTATTGGTCACAAAAAATTTTACTCAACCATAGTATGAATTGTGGTGAAAGGGTGTGTGTGTGTGTGTGTGCTTATATACACTGTGGTTTCATTTCAGCAACAAAGAGAACATCTTTAAAAGAAGTTAAAACAGCCAAATTCAAATTATCCAGATCATTTGGAAGATCTGGCATATTTCTTTTTAATTTTGTCATTAGTTCATTGTTTTTAGTTTGTTACATGCTACAATAGGGTGACCAACTCTCCCGTATTTTAGCTCATTTTTTTTGGATCATCCCGGCTCCCATGTTGATCTTCAAATACTCTCGTATTTTTCATAATCAATCATTGTCATTAATTTTTCAATGTATATTATAACCGCCAAATACAATTTGACACTAATATTGATAGTTTGTAAAATTCTAATTGATACAATTCTGTTCCGGCCAACAAACATACATGGGTGTTCCGGCAACGATGTTATATCGTTGCGTTGATCTTGTAACTTTTGCCGCTATTTTAATAATTGATACCCATTTGGAATAATCAAATCGTTGATAGCAATTTTCAATATAACTACCAGATTTTGTTTGTCTGTTTCCTATCTTGCATTCTTACCAGCCATTGTGCCTGCATTCATTCTCAAAGTATTTTCAGTATCCTTGAACATAGAGCGCCATAGTATATTTTCATGATGGGTAGATGGTGAAACGGAAAGTAATAATGTAAAAATGCCACCAAAAAAGAAATATAAATATTTGTGTGTTTATCTGAAGAAATGGGAAGAACAGTACTCATGGCTAAAACCCGTGCCATCCAATGTTCACAAAGCTAATTGTATATTATATAAACGTGACTTCAGTATCTCAGTATTCAGAAGTATTGAACAGAAGTGGGTGAATATATTTACTGAATTAAATAACAAGAAAATCAATGTTCCAAATCTTGGTAAAATTTTAGGCTTTGTGTTAAGTATTCCAGGCTCAAATGCCCACACTGAGAGAATGTTCTCAATGATGAACAATAAATGGACAGATCAGAGAAATCAAAGTAGCTTAGAATTAATTAAATTAGAACTAATTGTAGTGATCAATTTTGATTATGATTATAAAGAGTTTTTGCAGTTTTCACAAGGAGACAAGAAAATCAAAGCTGCTGCAGCATCTGTTGATAAATATAAGTTTAATCTAAGAGGTATGGATATTTTAATTGTATATAAGTATAAATGTTTAAAATTATTTTAAATATTTTGATGTGCTATAATTTAAATTGCTATTTGTATATTTTAAATATGAACCATCCTATCAATTATTGTAGGATTCACGTCCCAAAATTTTCGCTAAAATTTGTCGCTAAAATCAATCTCCCTTATTTTCATGTTTCAAAAGTTGGTCACCCTGTGCTAGAAGCTACTTCTGTTTCAAAACCTTCTAACCAATTACCAGTCTTCTGACAAAACAGTTTGTTCATTTCACTCTCTCATCTATCAAAGTTCACTGTAGCTGAGTTATAAAGAGAAATTATGTAGAGAAATGCTTCTTCCAATTTTTATGTATGCATCATGGACAAGTTTCTCCTCACTTGAAACATCTGTTGAAGTATCTGGAAGGACTCACTACTGGGATCTTGGATATCCTTGATTTGTCATTATGTGGTATATTGTGTGTGTATAGAGTGGATTTATCACTCTTGAAGGATAAGTAACTTTTTTGTATTTTAGTTGATAATATTAGGTTAACTTATTGTAGTTTTTATTGTGTATGATTGAATGAGCTATTTAGTTGGTAAGTAAACTTTGTATTTTTTTTTTGTTTAAAAAATACAAAGCTATCATACCATATTACGATATGGTATGACAGTTGTACGTGGTAGAGCAATGGCGGAAAAGACCACATTGTCGGATGATTTGAATTTGCAATGTGCAGTCTGTGTGAAATGTATTTGTCGAGAAAATTAAAAGATATGTGGAAGTAAATTGAAACTGGAGAGAGAGAGTGTGTATTAAATGTTTCAAAAGTGAGTACCAATTGGGTGATGTGAATGCAGCAAATGTTAGTAGTAGAGTGGACAGTACTGACAGTAGGATGGAAAATGATGTTTTTAATATCAAATGTGCTGCCATGAAAATAGAAGAGAACGAAATGGGCATTAATCAAGAAATAGCATGGTTGAATGTTATTCTTCACAGGACAGTTGCAGAAATATTGCAGAAGTGGAAGAGATTAGCAGTGTTGAAAAGAGAAGGAAACAGGTGGTCTGAAGTAATTATAAAGAACGAGCAAACAAGTTAAGGAGAAAATTATATACGGAAACTCAATCAATCCAAATCAGACAGAGCAATCGGCATATCCACCGTTCCCAACCAAATGACAAAAATATCATCGATGTAATGTAACCAAATTTTTAGTTTCTTCTGATAGATTTTAATGCATTAGTTTGGAAATTTTCCATAAACAGGTTGGCTAAGGCTAGAGTGGCGGGGGAGGGGGGGGAGGACCATGGCAATTCCTTCTTTTTTTGTTCCTAGTATTTGTCATTAAATATGAAAAATAAAAGTGTTTTCCATGCAATGTTTGAATAGTCCTACAGTGTCTGGTGGGAAAAGATTTACAAGTGGATCCACTGTGTCATTTCTGGGTACATTGGTGAAGAGACTGACTAAATTGAAACTTGCCATGGATTCTCCCCATTTCTCCAGACTTAGTCAACCTGTTTATGGAAAATTTCAAAATGAATGCATTAAAAACCTATCAGGAAAAGCCAATGCGTTATGTTGATACTTTCATCATTTGATTGGGAAAGGTGGATGAGCTGATTGCTTTTAAAGATTATCTGAACTACTTATATCATAATATAAAATTCACTCTTGAACTAGAACTACACGAAAAATTATCTTTCCTGATATCCTTGGCAAAGTAAACGAACAGGGAAAAAGGTTATCCTTCTGTGTATACAGAAAACCTTCCCACAATGGGAAGATTTTTAAATGCCTCTTCACACCACCACCATATACAATTTAAACTTGAGACAAGGCATACAGTATATCAAATACTTCGATTATAAGGAACGAAGAACTGCACTACCTGAAACAGAACCTCGCACTTAAGTTTTGAACCCAAGATGATCAGAAAAATTCTAAATACATGTCCTGCAACTCCCTTACTTAAACAAGATTTCAAGAATGCAATCATGCTGCCTTGTATCAAGAATGTCACAGCCAAAGTGGCTGCTTTGCTCTGCAAGTACAATGTAAAAGTGGATTTTTTTTTTTTTTTGCCTTTACAAAAAAAAAATCTCAAGATTCCTACATCCATCAAAAGCTCCACATTACCTCATGAAAAAACCAGGCATCTGTGAGATTCATTTTGCTCTTGTGGCATTTGTTACATAGGCCAGACAGGAAGGTTGGGAAAGATCCAGATGTCTGAACATGTAAAAGATGTCGAAAAAAGAAGAGGGCATAAATCAGGCCTGGAATTCCACATTACGCAATGCAATAAAAATCAAGGCTTAATTTTACATCAAGTTTGGTCTGATTTCATCAAAAATTTAACTGCCACGGACCTAGGATATAGCATCCACAGAACGTGATAGCAACAACTAGCAATGTTCCAACATGCATACAGTAATGAATTTATCATTTGTGTTCTGGTTTACCAATTATATTTAACAGTTGTCAAGTTATCTAAAACATCTAATATGTGTAATTAAATGTTAATAGGCTTTTGTTCTGTAAAACTTCTGTACCACTACCCCTGATGATGTAAATCATATGATGCACAAAACTTGTCGGGTTTTAGCTGCTTATTTTTAACGAACTCCTTATTTATATTACAATGTGGTCTCAGCACTGAAAACTTCCCACAGAACTTCTTAACCACAGAAATCTACATGTATAAGAGCGAGGAGTTTTTGGCATTGGTTGGTGCAACTTTGCCAAAAGTTATAGGCATTAGTGTGACCTGGCTAACAGCAGATGATGTAATAATTACAGAGATAGAATGTGAAGGGTTTAGTATTTTCAGGGAAGATAGGATGGGGGGAACGGGTACTACTGAATGATAGCAGATGAATTGCAGCCAAAAAGAATAGGAAATAGTTGGGAGGGTGGCTGTTCATTTAAAGCAGTCTGGTAATGAGATTAAGGTCAGTAGGATAAAATATATAGTTCGTTATTGATATAGGCCAGGGAGTTCCAAGGTTGATCTGGAAGACATGCATCGGCAAATGATGTACAGGGCGAGTGATCATTATGGGGGACTTCTATGAGATATAGACCGGGAAGGAAGAAAGATCACATGGCAAGAAGAAAATGGAATTTATACATCTACCGAGAGAGATAATTACTTGATACAGCATGTGATAAAGGTTTGAGAGTATTGTACCTGGTCACAGGATCAAAAAAGCTATCCATAACCAAGGTGACCACATTGCCTCCAATTGGTGAAAGTAGCCATGTGGTCACTTTCACTAATTGGACACAAGATTGTGATCATCATGTGGTCACAAGGGTATATCATTCTAGTTGAGGTTACTTCTTTAACATATGTGACAGACACAAATGTGGAACAGAAGTGGATGAATTGGAGTTTCTTAGGATATTGCAGAATCTCAATGTAGATATGGCTGTGGGATGAGACAGAATATCAGCTCGAGTTTTGAGAGAATGTGCAAGGGAACTTGCAATGCCTCTTTAAGTCTCAGCACAAGAGAGTGGAAAGAGGGCAAAATAATTCCCTTGCATAAGGGAGGTTCTAAGACTGCAGTAGCAAATTACAGACCAATCAATATCTCAGGTGTGGTGGTAAAAGTACTGGTAAAATTGGTCAAAAAAGAGAATTCAAGAATCGGTGGGTAAAAATATGATACCGTATGAAGGGCAACATAGCTTTGTGAAGGGTTGGTCATGCCTTAATAATTTACTGTCTTTTTATAATAGAGTAACAGCAGAGTTGAATAAAGGAAATGACTGCACGGTGATTGAAATTCTGCTAGATTTTGCACATTTGACAGAATACCAAATCGAACACTTATACAAATTAGAACAAACGGGGATGAATATGACACTTGTTATGTGAATAAGAGAGTAGCTGCTTCACAGATATCAAAAAGTGGTATATGGAGGGCAGAATTGAGGCAAAAGCAGGTGACTAGTGGTGTGCCACAAGGTTCTGTTCTGGGACCATTGCTGTTTAATTTGTACATAAATGATATAGGAAATAACCTGAAGGGAAATATTCAGCTGCTTGTTGATGTGAAATTAGATAGTACAGGAATACCTTGTATAGCGCAGTTAATTGGTTCCAAGAAGCGTCCGCGCTATGCAAAACCGCATTGTTCAAGGTCTATTTATAAAGGTTTTCAATTTAATTTGTTTATTACAAAAATTTAGGATAATAAAAATGAAAAAAAAATTGTTATTTTTATTAACTAAATAACAAATAAAATCCTTTTAAACTGATATAAAAGTTGTAGAAAACAAAACAAATATTGCTTCAATTTTAGCATACAGTAATTTGCTTTTTACTAAAGTAGTTTTTTAGTGTTCGTTGAACTATCCTTGTCTTCTTTGTCTCTTCAAGTACTAGATCTCTGTAGTAGCATTTGATGGCATTATTGAGACTTTGTCTCACTTTGCTTCTTTCCAAATTCGGGTCAGCATTTATGAGAAAGTCGGAAACTTTGTCAATTTTTCTCACAAAAGTGGAAAGGTCAGAAAGCTCATCTTAGTCTTCTTCTGCTTCATAGGCTCGATGTTGTTCCAACTTCAAAAGGGTTTCATCATCCAGATCATTTGAATGAGAATCGATGCATTCGTTCACATTGTTACAATCTAAACTTGTAAAACCAAGATCTTTGCAAATCTGCACAATTTCTGTTGAGAATTCCTCTTTTTGTGTTGCAAAGGTAACAAAGTCCTTTGAACAGTGCAGAAAGATATTATGCCATACGGCTCTCGTGTTGCTTTGAGCCACCTCTTGCCAAGATTCATAAATATTTTCGATGGCATCTTTTATGTTAAATTTCTTCCAAAATTCACTCAAAGTCCAAGAATCTTCTTCTGCTGCAGCTTTAATAGCTTGAGCAAAAGTTCATCTTAAATAGTTAGCCTCGAAAGTGGAGATAACGCTTTGATCCATCGGCTGCAGAATTGATGTTGTGTTTGGAGGAAAAAAATGAATCTTGACATTTTCATCTAAGTCAGTCAATAGAGTTGGATGGCCTGGCACATTGTCTAATAAAAGCAAAATTTTGAAAGGAATATCATTCTTTTTACAATAGCTTTTAACTTTAGGGCAAAAACAAGTTTTAAACCAGTGTTCGAAAAAAATTGAACGAGTCACCCATGCTTTTTTATTCGAACACCGATGAACAGGTAAAATTGTTTTTTGTAAAGCCCTTAAGAGCACTTGGGTTTTCCGCTCTGTACACTAACAGTGGCTTCAATTTTAAATCATCTGATGCATTACCTCCTAGTAAAAATGTCAATCGGTCTTTTGACACTTTGTACCTAGCTTGTGTTTATTCCTTCTCTGCTAGAAATGTGCGCAATGGCATTCTTTTCCAGAACAAGCCAGTCTCGTCAGTTAAAAATTTAATCTCAAAAATTTAACTTATTGAGAAGGAAGGCTACATCTGTGTAGCCTTCCTTCTCAATAAGCTCCTTCAATTCATTGAGAAATAATTGTGCAGTTTTAGTGTCAGCACTTGCGCTTTCACCTTGGATTCTTACGTTATGGAGTCCCATAATCTTTTTGAAATTGTAGAACCACCTGCGACTTGCTATAAAAATTTCTGGTTGTACCTCCTTCATTTTCGCTTTCATTTTCTTTTATTTTGTCATATAGACTTGTTGCTTTTGCCTGGATTATCATTTGACTCCATGGAATCTTTTTCTGATTACAATCTTCAATCAAGATCATTAGAAGGTGTTCCATATTTTCCATTGTAGAAGATCGAGTTCTCGTGATCACTTTTGACATATAAGAAGCAGTGCTCATTTCATGTTGTTTAATATTTTCTTTGCTCTGAATAATTGTTCGTACAGATGACTCATTTATTGAATTCTCACGTGCTATTTTAGCAAATGAAGCGCCATTCTCGTGACATTTTATAATTTCAAGTTGCTTCTCTAATGTCAACCACTTGCATTTTTTTGTTACTCCAACAGCGTCTTCTTTGTTTTGTCTCTTTTCATTCATACTTAAATAATAAAAAAATATTAAATACTAATATTAACGTAAATAATGAAATGCCGCGGAGAAAGGACGCGTCTGTGTGAGAGCCAATCGAATAACTACTGCATAGACGTGGCTCTCGACTGTCACTTGCGGCGCCTGGGAGTCACCGGTCAGTGTTGACAATGTTAGTGTAATAATAAAAACCGCATTAGTCCAAAACCAGCGTTGTTCAAAACTGCGCTATACAAAGTATTCCTGTAATAGTTAATCAAGACGATGTGGAGAGCTTGCAGGATGTCAATATGGGCAAAAGTAATGCGTGTCAGTTTAATGTGAAGAAATGTAAAGTTATGCAATTTGTGTTAAATAGATTACAAGCTGTGTATCACATTGATGGCACTGTACTCCAGGAAATAGATAAAGCTAGAGATTTAGATGTGGTGGTAGACAGAGTTGAAGTTTAGAGGACATATTGCTAAGGTAGCCCATAAGATTACTTGGCTATTGAAGAACACATTAACGAGTAGAGATAAGGAAGTTGTTATTCATCTTGATATGTCCATGTCTAGATTACTATGCTCAAGCAGAGGCGTAGCTAGGGGGTGGTGGAAGGGGCGGTCCACCCCAGGTTGCACTTTGAATCTTTTTGAACTTTTGCAATTAATTCTAAAATACAACCTCAAGAACTCATTTCCAAATATTGTAGTATTACTATGAATTTTCCCCCAATTGCTGTAAGTGTTGCTAGTTGTGAGAGGTTTTTCTAAATAAAATTGATTAAGAATTACCTACATCACTATGAAATAGACTTCGCCAATGTCATTGATGATTTTGCTAACAGAAAAGTAAGAAAAATAACATTTTAGAATGTTGAAATTAAAGTTTTACTTCAAAAATAAACAGTCGTTTAATTTATTTCCCTATACGTCATCAGGGACCGCCCCAGGTGGCAAAAGCTCTAGCTACACCACTGTGCTCAAGTCTGGTCCCCTGGGTTGCTTGGGGATGAGAAAGTGGTGGAGAAGATTCAGAGGCAAGTGACCAAGATAGTGAGTGGTCTGTGGATTGTTCCCTATAAAGATAGAATGAGGGTGTGTGGATTGTTTCAGCACTTGGCTGGAAGAACTAGAACAAGGTGTCATCCCTGGAAATTGAATAAATGTGTGGTTAGTAGAGCTGTGAGGACTAGATTTTTTGCTTGGAGAGTTGTGAATGAATGGAATGGACTGCTGTCAGTTGTGAGTGCTTTATCTGTTAATGAGTTCAAGGAGAAGTATGATAGATTGTGCAGATAGTTTTGGGTCTCCTGTGATGAGTCTTTGGACTCCATGGAAGTGCCCATACAATAATAATAATAAGTATTATTATATAAGTAGACTTGAGTTTAAAACAGGGTTAAGAGAGATAAATAGTGCCATCTGTTATCATAGATTTGGAATTACTTCATATTTTGGAAACAACAGCAAGATGTATCTTTCAGAATATCTTCATGCAAGGTAATTCTTAGTGGGGCAAACAGTGTTTAAAGGAATTACTGTATTTTTCCATGTATAAAACGAACCCTACTTTTTTGAACTCAAATTTAAGAAATCGATATTTTAAACATCTCCAGTGTCTAATCATATACTCAGTGGAAGGAGGTCCAAACTGTCTCTCTGAAGCTTTATTTCCATGTTCTTTTGCATAATTGATGACTTTTAACTTGAATTTTGAAGAATATGACAATCTTTTTTTATTTTCGGACATTTTTATGGGCTAGTGCTCAAAATATTGTTAATGCATTAACTTACCCCACCAACGAGTTGCAGACTTATGATGATTGGCGGAGGCTTGTTCGTGGAGACAAGGTACCAGCAGTTTCGCAATGCAACCGCGGGCCTCTCGACTGGTTACCCCTTGTGTATAAGATGACCCCCAATTTTTGGTCTAAAAATTTTAGAAAAAAGTATCGTCTTATACATGGAAAAATATGGTAAGTTTATTATTTATGTAAGATTCTATCTCCTGGGAAAATACTTCATTATTACCTTCATTGGAGGCTTCTCATGATCAAATGACTTCATAGTGAATGAAATAATGTTTTAAAATGAAAAGAAAATAAGGCAATGTATTTTGAATGTGTTTAGAACGATGCTGAAAATCCACTCACCACTTCATGTCCAGTAACTCACAAACTTGGAATAGGCAAACTGTTCCACTCACAGTTCTGTGAGAAAATCTACCGCTCACCCCTTTCTTAACCACACAAACTTAACTTCCACAGATGCCCCCTTGTCCTTTCCCCATCTTCCATATAATAAAAAATTTTATCAGCTGATATCCTATTGACCGATGCCTTCTTAAAAGTTTATAGATCTCTATCATATCACCTCTCTTTCTCCTGTCTACCAGTGTCTGCACTCCACTTACTCTCCATCTGTCCTCGTAATCTACATTCCATTATCCCAATATCATCTTTGTCGCTCTTTACATCCTTTCGACAATTTTTTTTATCCTCTGATACAACCACACAATAGTTGTGGGTGTATCAAGGTCTTGTAAAGAGGCAAAATAACTTCACGTCAACATTGCAATTATTGTCTGAGTTGTATTTGCATTTTTGTTATGTAACTTCAACTTTCTACCCACCATAACTCCAAGATCTCTAGCTGCGTCAGTTACTGCAAGCACATTTCCACCAATATCTATTGGATATCTCATTATGCTAAAGTATTTACATTTACTGACACTGAATTGGCAGCCATTATTGCTTCCTCACACTTCCAGCCTATTCATATTACTCTGTTAATGCTATATCATTGTCTTGCTTATCTTTGTATCATCAGCAGTTGACGATTTTCTGTGAGGCCCTTCTCAGTATCATTAATATACAATTTAAACTGTTCCAAAGACTGATCCCTGAGGCACACCACTGGTCACATCCTCCATATAGTAATTGATACCTGTCCCTCAGCCACTCATTTATCCAAGCCAGTAGTTTATATCCCAGTCCCATATTCTCCAGCTTTATGCAACCGATTTTCATGTGGTATCCTATCAAATGCCTTAGCAAAGTCCAGTAGTATCATAGTGTATCTGTTCCCTTTATTCAACTCATCTGTAACATTATTATGAAATATGAGCAAGTTGCTCAGATATGTTAGATATGAGGATTTAGTAAAACCTCATATTGTAAATCCTTGCAAAGTATAGTTTGTTTGTCCACCCATTTCTGTATGCAAGTTTTTACCAACATTTCTTCACAATCACTGCAGAGATACTAATAGATTTGATAGTTGCACATCACTCTTTGCACCACCTTTGTGCGTTGAATACATATATATATGGAAGTGATTTTCTCCTTATCTGTGTTGTGTTATCTGGACATCATACACTGACCACATAACTTTAGTTGCTTCAGCCAAATATTTCACACTCGAATATTTCACTTCATCTATCTTCTTTAATTGTCGTCTTATATTTTAATTAAGAATAGTATTTAGTAAATTAAAGATACCAAGAAATTTTATACTTGATTTAATCCTTTATCCAAGCACTTGGATAGAGGATTAAATTAAGTATATAATTTCTTGGTATCTTTAATTTATAGTATAACCAAGTGAAAAACTTGCAAAAGCATAGTACTATGTTTAACAAACATGTTATTTTTACACTTAAGACACAATTAGGTTCTAATTTTAGAGTTGTGATATTCAGGCTAATTTGGAAGTAACATGAATTTGTTTTGTTTATAAAAGATTACTCCAGTCTTGGGTACAACATTGGTTCTTGAACCTGTGACAAAAAGGGATACAGAGATTGTTTGTTAAAGAAATCTTAAATCTAAGATGAAAAATCAGTAACTGCAGCTTATATGTGACTTAAATATGTATTCTGTTAGTAGGCTTTTGCATTTGTTTATTTATAATGGTATGTTGCTTTCAATTGAATTTTTGATATATGTTTTCACAACAGTTCATGAAGTTTGTTGTAAATTGCAATATTTAGAAAGTGTTGAGTAATGTTACTTTGTAAAAAAAAATAGTGTGTTAAAAAAGTTTATATGGTTTTCGAAATGTTAATTCATTTGTAGCTACGTATATGTATAATTTTGTTTTAATTCAGTGAGCAGTACATCGGTATGTTTCATCCTGTGAGGATATTAGCATGAAATCATTAGAAGCTCAAGTGTAGCAGGGAGTGGGAAAATACGACTTGCTCTTGAGTGAGTAAGAGATATATATGAAGAGTTGAGTAAACTTGATGTCAATAAGGCAGTACGACTTTGACGTAATCACTACATGCCTTAAGGGAATGTTCCAGGGAGTTAGCATCACCTTGGCTTATCTGGTTATTGGTCTGTTTTGCTGAGTGGTTAGCATACTTGCTCCCCAACCAACAAGTCGTGGGTTCGAATGCTACCACAGACATGGATGCTTGCGATTGTCTTTAGGTGGAAGATGAATTTCATTGCATGGTGTGAGATCATTGTCCCACTTATTGGAGGCCCTAAGTGGCTGAAGAAATAAAAATAAAAAATCCTCAGCCCACCCATGGTACAGATGTACTATAGGTTTAGTAATAACCTTTCATGGGTGGTAACCACATAAAAAATAAAATTAAATTAAAAAAAAAAAAAAAACTGTTACAAAGAGGTCTTGCAACAGCACAAGTCCCAAAGGAGTGGAAGGTAAAATTGTTCCACTTCACAGAAATAGTTATAAGGCTACTAATTATATGCCAGATCTATAATCTGGAGTTCTTAAGGTGTTGGAGAGGTATGATGAGAGCTTAGGATACAGAAGTAGGTTGATAAAAGTATTCTTTGTGAGTGTCAGCATGGGTATATTAAAGGGAGGTCATGTTTTACACTTTACTTGTATACTATAACAAGGTGACAGATGTGAGGGAGATACATATACGAGTGGTATACTTTTGCAAAGGCTTTCGATAGATTGCCAAAGCAATATGGTAACTACATTGGAGCAAATAGGATGGGATGCTAGAGTTGGATAGATGACTGGCTGTCAGATAGAAATCAGCAAGTTGTGTATGGGGATGCAGTATCCTGAAATTGGAGTCATTAGTGGTATGCCACAGGGATCTTTTTTGGGGCCATTGTTGCTCAATGTGTATGTTAATGATATTGAGGCGGTTTAATTCAAGATATGCAACTGTTTACAGATGATGCAAAATTGGAAAGAACAACGAGTAGTCAAGCTGATGAATAGATTGTATAAGTTCAATTCAATGTTGCAAAGTGTTAAAAAAAACTTATTCTGAAATGTGGGTTGGCAGGGATGAGATGTGAAGTATATGCTTGGGGGGGGGGGGGGGGGGAGTTGAAAGAGGTTAAGGATATGAGATCGGAAGTGGTGGGGAACAAGGACCCCATCTGTGCATATGTTTAACAGCAAATGTAGTCATTTTTTCCCTTCCTATATTAATCAATATACTCAATATTAACATCCTTGTTTATTTTGGATATTTAATGGGACATTCAAAATTCATTTCACTACTTTAAGAAGGCAAGTATAATAAATTTAGTTTAATCCTTTATCCAAGTGTGAGCAAACAAAGTTTGCGCCTGAAAGTATCTTCAGGACTGGGGTAAGGTGGTACAACACCAGGGCAACTCGTTGCAAAGGTGGAGCAAGCTACCAACACTCCTGTCTCAGTATCTCCTATAATGCAAAACACATCTCCTTGCGGATATGTCTCATTTTATGCATTAAGGGAAGGGCCACTACCCAGACTAGTTTCGACCTTTATTGAGGTCTCTTCAGTGGGAGCCAGGCCCAAGTGGAGATACCAGGCAGAAGCATTAGCAGGACATCTCTACCTACAGGAGTTGTACCACCTTACCCCAGTCCTGAAGATACTTTCAGGCGCAAACTTTGTTTGCTCACACTTGGATAAAGGATTAAACTAAATTTATTATACTTTAACCAAGTGAAAAATAAACTTTCAATTTCAATAAGAAGGCAAGTGTTAATTTAAGTCAAAGATATTTGATAATTTTAATACTATGATAAAGTATGAACAATTCAAATGTTGCTGATTTGAATTTATTCCTAGCAGTAAAATACTATATTGGTATTTTTGAATTCCAATTTAGGACACTTAATTATCAGAATTCCTGATGGCAAATTTTTTTTCACCTTTTAGTTTTGAAATAGTACAAATCATTTATCAGAGGTTGTTGGATATGACAGGAAAAGTTCAGTAAGTATTATAAGCATATTGAATTATTAAAATTTGTACTGTGATTTACAGTACAATTAATGTATTCACAGTACAATTATTTAATTTGTATAAAAATTAAATAATTGTACTGTGTATAAACTTTTCTTAATTTTTGTGTGTGTCTTGTAATCTTCAATCAGAAAAGTCATTATCCTTGATTTTAATAATTTCTTAGACTGTGATCTGTAACTTTTCTGATATTCACTTTCTCTCAGTAAGGTAAAGATTTCTATTGGTGATTAGTAATTATCTCTTAAAATTATTTATCAACTCTTACAATGGATGACTTACAGGGACACCACTGAACAGTTTGTTATAGTGGGTAGTTTGCATTAGTGTTCATTTATGCTAGGCATTGTGGCCTATGGGAGTTTCTTTGAGATTTTCTCATTGGTTTGTTATAGTGAATGAGTCATGTTAGAAATTTAATAGTGGAACAACACCGGGGAAGGATTAAAAATAATTAATTCTTCCAAATTTTTTATCCCAATTACAGAGACATTATCAGGGATATGTGTGTTAAGGCTTAAGTGCTGCAAGGACATCATTTTGAAGGTTTAATGGAGTATTGACAGTACTAAGAAAGGATTAAATAATATATTTTAATGTTTCCCATTATTTCGTATGTCACTAATCAGGGAGTAAAATTAACACCCACAAAGGCAACAAACACAGTACTAAATGAAACGTGAATATGACTCAAGTCCTGTCTAGGTGGTGTGCTCACTATGGGTGCTTTGGGATCTCTGAGGATTAATGTTTCCAAAATGTTGGAAAGTTTTTTGCGGCCATATTTTTTTAAAATTCGGTTGGTTTTTGAGTGCTGCTGCAGATTTCAAGAACAGTCTTAAAATTTTTATTAAATTTACTGCGATGGAACGTGGTAGTTTTTTTTTTTTTTCAGAAGATCATTTAAAAAAGATAACTGGAATAATATAAAAGATGAATAATAATACAGTCGTATCTCTTGCTAATGAATTGAGAAAAACTGAAAGGAACAGTTTGTTACAGTGGAAGGTTCTTCATAACAGCATTGATGCCAATGGAGTTTTAGCTGAGATTTCATGAATGAATGCACTATAATAATACTGAGTGATGACTGGTTCTGCTTCTGATAGTTTCATGTTTTTAAATTGCATTTAAGACATTTTGATTGCGTTATCTAGCTCGATGTAGCTAGTTTTTCAGTGCACATATTCCTAACTTCCATATTATCACTGCATTCATCATACAGTATGTACAAAAATTATGCATAATGGATGCATAACTGGACAATGAGACTTGTGCTTATGGTGCCACAGAAGATTCTGCCAAATTAGAAATGGAAGAATTTTTGGAGCCATTAGAGAAGACAACTGGCACAATGAAAAAGGAAAAGTTGGTCCTTGCTGGAGATCTAAATAGAAGAATAGGAAATGATTACCAGGCATATAGAAACGATGATGATAGAAATGTTTTAGGAAAATTTGGAGAAAAATGCAAAGCTAATAATCATGGTAAATTCCTGCTCCATTTCTGTTCAGGACATGGATTAGTTATTACTAACAATTTCAAATATAAAAATGTGCACAAATTTTGAAGGTTTAATGGGGTCTTGATTGACTATTTCTTGCATCTTCACATGGAGAGAAGATGCAAGAAATAGTCATTCTCATTCTATGTTATGGTTGATAGCAAATGGTTTTGCACTGGTTCATGACAAATGAGTATACAGAGTATTTGAAAACAGAAGTGATCACTATCTTGTTGTGAGCAGAATAAAATCGAATTTCATATTAAAAAGAAGAGTGTATAAGAAAGTTTTAAATCTAATCATAGTTGAGGCAGCTTTCAGAGATGAACTATGCACAAATGCACATAGTTCACCTCTGAATACACAAACATCATTGAAATAAAAATGAAAGAGTTTGAAAACAAGAACCAAACTTTGGAGTTTTAGTGTAGATTCAACCAGGGAAGCATGCAGTGAGGTTTTCTGTAAGGATAGCAAATTAAAAACTTCATGGTGGATGCAGGAAGTTAGAGACAGTCAAGGAAAAGAAGAAAGCATACTGAAAATTCCTAGCAAGTAAGTCAGCTTGTGCTCTTAGAGAATACTGAAAAAAATGTAAGAAAGCAAAGCACTGTGTAAAACTAGCTAAACAAAAGTCATGGGAAGACTTTGGTAAGAACATAGAAAATAAATATCAGGAAGGTGGCAAAATATTCTGTGGGCTATTGAAGGCAGTTAGAAATGGAGCAAAAAGTGTGATAAAAGGAATCAGAGATGATAAAGGTGACATGAAAACTGAAGATAAAGATATTGTAGATGTTTGAAGTAATTACTTTGAAACACTGCTAAATAAAACAAGCAGTATCGGCACAGTGGTAGATGCTCACATATGGAAGTATAAAAGTTTTTCAGTGGCTGCATTGCAGAATTCAGATGGCTTGGTCAGAGGGTCAAATTCCAGATGATTGGAGCAGATATCTTATAGTACACATCTATAAAAAAAAAAGGGAAATAAAACATAATGTGAGAATTACAGAGGTATTTTCCTACTGAGTGTTCCTAGTAAGATTTATGTAAGTATACTTGAGAAACAGCTAAGAGCAATTGTGGAAGGGAAGCTTGGTCAAGAAAAAACTGGGTTCAGGCCAAATACGAGGGTGGTCTGAAAAGTTCTTTGCCTAACAATGACAAACGAATTTATAATTTAAAAATTATTTTTATTTTTCAACTTCATCTCCCTTAAGACTAATACATTTATTCCAGCGATGCTCCAGCACCATTATCCTATACCTGTATTGTTTCTCAGTAAGATCTGCAAAATAACACTCGGCTGCAATCACCTCTTGATTCGAAGAAAAACTCTGACCAGCGAGGTAGAGTTTGTCCTGGGAAGAAATAGAAGTCAGAGGGAGCCAAATCTGTGGGGTAGGGTGGATGTTCCAACAATTCATAGTACAGATCCCTTAATTTTCCCATTGCCAAAACACCTTTGTGGGTAGGTACATTGTCCTGATGAAAGATGATTTTTTCTTCTGCAAACCGGGTCTTTCTCAAGAATTTTTTCATCTAGTCTGGTTAAAAGATTGGAATAATATGCCCCAAGATGGGTGCAAGCGTGGCACCCATCTTGTGCAAAGCTTTTTCATTTGTAATTTTTCATGCAAAATATATCCTACACATTCTTTTGAAATGCCTATAGTCTCAGCAATTTCATGCACTTTGACTTGCCAGTCATCCAATACTATATCATGCACTTGATCAATGATTTCTGGTGGTGTTACACTTTTTGGACATCCTTCATATGGATCATCTTCAAGGCTGGTACAGCCACGTTTAATCTCAGCAGCCCATTTCTTAATTGTCGAAAATGAAGGAGAAGAGCGCCTATAAACTTTTATGAACTTCAAATGAATGTCGTTTGCTGTTAAACCTTCTTTTACAAAGAATTTTCCCCCCCCCCCCACCCCCCCCCCCCCCCACCCCCCCCCCCCCCCACCCCCCCCCCCCCCCACCCCCCCCCCCCCCCACCCCCCCCCCCCCCCACCCCCCCCCCCCCCCACCCCCCCCCCCCCCCACCCCCCCCCCCCCCCACCCCCCCCCCCCCCCACCCCCCCCCCCCCCCACCCCCCCCCCCCCCCACCCCCCCCCCCCCCCACCCCCCCCCCCCCCCACCCCCCCCCCCCCCCACCCCCCCCCCCCCCCACCCCCCCCCCCCCCCACCCCCCCCCCCCCCCACCCCCCCCCCCCCCCACCCCCCCCCCCCCCCACCCCCCCCCCCCCCCACCCCCCCCCCCCCCCACCCCCCCCCCCCCCCACCCCCCCCCCCCCCCACCCCCCCCCCCCCCCACCCCCCCCCCCCCCCACCCCCCCCCCCCCCCACCCCCCCCCCCCCCCACCCCCCCCCCCCCCCACCCCCCCCCCCCCCCACCCCCCCCCCCCCCCACCCCCCCATCTGTTTCATTATAACAAAAAAAGAATAAACATAATTAAGTTATTAATTATTTAAGCCCCTTCGTGACTCATAGGCCACCGTGTATGTTATTGGAATTTTTAGATTGCTGAGAAAATTCAGTATTGTTTAAATAAATTAAATGCATAAATGAAATGCCAGTGTGCTTTAATACATGTGTAAAAAAATAATAATAATAATAAATAAATAAAAATAAACACAACTCATGGATGCCCTGTACAATATAGAAGGGAAATAATTTTTAGAATTTGATTTTTTAGTGAAAATAAAATATTGCATGTAATTTTTTTTTTTTTTTACAGAATAGTAAGCTTAAAGCAAAAAGTATAGTCTTTGTGCATATGTACCCTAAAATTGAAAATGAAGTACTATACAATTTTGCTAAATATCATTTTAAATATAAAAAATTATATTTGTAAAAATAAGATATATTTTATATGAAAAATGTAGTATTTTTATGTAAATTGGTAATTATCAATTTATTTAATGCTAATGGTGGTGATTTTTTTATATAGATGGACTAAACTAGAGTTAATAACTAACACTGCAGCAAACAAGGCGCAAATATTAGTCACTCATCAACAGATGTTCACTACTTGTATCTGTATCTAGATCACAAATAAATAAATGTGCCGACAGTTGTGTGCCAGTGAACTGTTAGGCGATGGCAGGGCAGACATCTGATAATGCAAAGCTTGTATATGTAATATCTAAAAAGTCAATTGTCAATAATGATTTAGATCATTTATGACCAACGTTGCAATTTCTTATATTTGATGAAAGACTAACATTAACTGATCACTGTCAGCAATTAGTAAATTAGTACGTCCAGAAACCGAGAGAGAGGTTCAAAAAATTAAATTTCACAAAAAATGAAGATGAGCTATCATGATGTGGCCATTGTTGGCAGTGGCTGGTTAATATTATTTCAGTCTGTATAATACATTATCATTTTAATTAATTTATTGTTATTTTCATTTACAAAGACTAAAAAACTTGATCCTGGGTCTTAAAAATCGTGGGACCCAGGGAATCCAACCCCCTTGGGACTGGTTGTAGCCAATTGATTCAGTTAAAGTTTTGATAGTGAGAAGCTCTTGTTATAAGGAGGAGATCATATGTTATGTACATTATTAAGAATTTTACTACCCTTTTTTTTTGGGGGGGGGGGGGTAATAAGCAGAATTATGCATATATGTTTGCCTGAAAAGGTAAGTTTCTGGTATGCACTGGTTGACAAAGAATCAGACTATATGAGTGAGGATGTCTTGGAGGGATACACTTCCAGAAATCATCCTTTTCATTGTGAATTCTAGGCTGGCGATTTGATGAAGGAACAAGGTTGGCTCCTTTTTCAGAATGAGGTCAGATGGATCTACATAGCAAACCCAGAAAGAGGGTTGTATGTTTAAAGATCTTATTTTTCCAGTTAAAATAACATGGTTATATAAGAAATTCAAATATCTTCACAACATCCAGATGGAAATCACCATACAAAAGGTAAATGATGTCAGTAAAAAGGAAACGTTAGTAAATAGAGAAACCTCAAGGCTGACTAAAATATCAGAAGCCTTCCTCCCCTCAAAAAATGTGTGAAATTCTTGATAAATGAGCCCAGGATATGTGTGCTTGACCATTCAATGTGAGAGAGCTTGTGCTGTTAACAGAAAGTCTCACAGGATAGCCTTTTTTATGGATTTTCAGAGATCATATAAATGTGAGAAGTCCTTCCAAAATGAGTGCATACTTTCAAGTATTGTTAACAACTTCAAGGAGCTTATTTGTCTAATCTGTTTTGTGGATTTTAACTAATTTTTTGATACGTATCCTGTAAAAGGAAGCCTCTCTTTCTCTCATAGTAGTCTTTATCCATTACCACTATGACTATTCCTTTATTCATTTTTGAAATAGATATTATTATTAAGAGAGACCTCCAGGGAGGGAGGCCACATACTACATGCACCAGCTATAATACTTATTCTTGAATTTATTCACACTGCTTGCACTCACATCATCCAATGGAAATCCATTCCAATCACACACCATCCCATGAGAGAAAAATCTAGCCCTCACCTCCTCCTTAGTGGCATTCATTCTCAGTTTCCAAGGATGTCCTCTTTTCTCATGATGAAAAATTCCATCAATTGAAATCCTGTATGACCCTTTCAGAAGTTTGCAAGTCTCAATCATATCACCTCTCTTTCTCCTGTTTGCTAGTGCCTGCAGTCTACAAATTCTCAACCCGACTTCATAATCAGTATTCCAATTCTAATATCATTTTTGGCACTCTCCTTTGCATTCTCCCCACTGTATCAGAACACCATGAAACGAGCAGACCAGACTTGCACACAGTACTCCAAGTTAGGTCTTATCAAGGCCTTGCTTTTCTTTACATGTCAAGGTCGTTTTAGCATTGTCATTATTCTCTGAGTTGTATTTACAGTTTTTGATTTACAACCAATGAACTTCAACTTCCTGTCTACTAAAATTCCAAAATCCCTAGCCTGATCAGTTTCTTCTAGAATAATCCCACCAATATAATACAACATTGGATATCTAATCAAAGTGCATGAACTTACATTTATTAACATTGAAAGGACATCCATTTTTTCATGCCCACAATTCCAGCTTATTCAAATCATTCTACAAGTACTGCACATCAACAGCACTCCTGATTACCCTACCTCTCTTTGCATCATCAGAAAATAGCTGTATGTTGCTTGTCAAATCCTTTCCCAATATCAATAATGTACGGATTGAATAAGAGTGGACCAAACGCTGAACTTTGTGGTACATCACAGGTTACCTTAAATCTTGCAGACTCACATCCCTGTACCACTTCTTGATATCTGTCAGTCAGTCATCCTCTTATCCATGCTAATATTCTATAAACCATATTCTCCAATTTATGCAACAATCTACCATGATGTATTCTGTCAAAAGCCTTAGCAAAATCCAAAAGTATCATGGTGTATCCATTCCCCTTGTATAGCTGAATGGTCAGATTGTTATACAATGTGAGCAAGCTGCTAAACATGACCTTCCCTCAGTAAACCCATGTTCCTCATTGCAAAGTAGAGATTCACTGTCAACACATTTCTGAATGTGAGCAATAATGAATTTTTCCAAAATGTTCACCACCACTATGGAGATATTGGTCGATAGTTGGATACATCAGTCTTTGCACCACCCTTGTTCAATGGAATTACCATACATTCTTTCCATTCCTGCAGAATCTTCCATGTTCTGAGATTCATATTAAACAGCATGGTCAAAGGAATAGTGAGTTCAGCTGAACACTCTTTTAGCACACATGCTAATATCCCATCAGTCCCTATTGCTGAATTCTTATTCAGTTTGTGCAACAGCTCTAATACTTTATCCTCATACACCTGAGTTTTTTCATCCAGTGAAGAGGTAGCAGTGAGCTCGATGTCACGTACACCAGGTTATTAGCTTTTAACAAAATGGGCAGTCATTACTATTATTATTACTATTACTATTATTACGGGCAACTCCAGGGAGTCATTAGACTCATCGAGGGAGGCTCCAAATCATATTCATCACAACTATTTGACATTCATACAGTATCTATCATACCTCGCCTTAAACTCATTCACTGTCACAGCATCCACCACAGACTCAGGGAGCGCATTCCACTCATTCACTACTCTAAAAGTAAAGAACCCAGCTCTAACACGTTTACTAACCACACTTTTGCCCAGTTTCCATGGATGTCCCCTAGTCCTCCCACAACCAGCCCTGTTCTCAAAAATATCTTCTAAATTAATTTTATAGAAACCCTTCAGTAATTTGAATGTCTCAATCATATCTCCCCTTCTCCACCTATCAACCAATTTTTGCAACCCACAAATCCTCAACCTGTTCTCATACGGTTCATTCCACAGACCTGCTATCATCTTGGTCACTCGCCTCTGGATCCTCTCCACCTCCTCCGCATCAAGAAGAAACCTAGGTGACCAAATCTGAGCACAGTAGTCTAGCTGGGGTCTTATCAAGGCTCGATACAGAGGAACAATAACCTGCTTGTCTCTGCTTGTCAACGTATTCTTCAGCAACCAAGTGATTTGATGAGCTGTTTTGGTCACTTTTGCAATGTGTCCCCTAAATTTCAATTCCTTATCTACCAACACTCCTAAATCTCGTGCCTCATCAATTTCCTGGAGCACGGTTCCACCAATGCAGTAAACTGCCGCCAATCTTTTCACCCCAAAATGCATAACCTTACATTTTGCCACATTAAACTGACATCCATTCTCCTTAGCCCAGACCTCCAATCTATCCAAATCATCCTGCAAAATTTTGACGTCATCTGCATTCACTATTGCCCTACCCAGGTGGTGTATCATCATCCTTCGCATCATCCGCAAACAAATGAACTGTTCCTCTCAGATCATTTCCTATATCATTTATGAACAAATTAAACAGCAGTGGTCCAAGAACAGATCCTTGTGGCACACCACTAGTCACAGGCCGTCTTGTGGACTCTAGTCCCGAGTAAACCACTCTCTGATATCTCTCCGTCAACCACCCTCCTATCCATCTCACCAACCCTATGTCCATTCCCATATGCTGCAATTTACTGATTAGAATTCCATGTGGAATCCTGTCAGAGGCCTTGGCAAGGTCCAGTAGAATCACCGTAAACCCATTACCCTTATCCAGTTCAGCCGTCACTGTGTTATAATACGTGAGCAAGTTACTGAGGCATGACCTACCCTTCACAAAACCATGCTGTCCCCGATACAGTATCCCATTTTCTTCTATCCAATCTTGTATTCTCCTCTTGACTATTTTCTCTAAGACCTTGACAATGATTCCTGATATGCTAATCGGTCGGTAATTTAAAACAGCAGTCTTGGAACCACCTTTATGCAGTGGAACTATTTTCCCCTCTTTCCACCCGCTCGGGACTAACCCAGACCCGAGACTCAAATTAAACAAAATGGTCAAGGGTACTGACAATTCTTTAGCTGCTTCTCGTACAACACGAGCTGGTATACCATCCAATCCCACAGATGTATTGACATTGAGGTTATGCAATAGACTACTCACCTCCACTTCATTAACCACAATTCCCGTATAATCTACTGGTTTATTCGTTTCTGCAATGTCACCACCTGGATGATATACTTTTGCAAAGTGCTCACTCAGTAACTCAACTATCTCAACTGATTCAGTTACCTCCTTACCATTGGCATTCTTTAAAATCAATCTGCCATGTACATTTTTCCTTTTACTTGCTACATATCTAAAAAACTGTTTAGGATTCTCTTTAGCCTTCATGGCCAATGTTCTTTCGTAATCCTTTTTTGCTTTTCTTACCACACTCGTCACCCTTCTGGCCTGCGCTTTATACCGTTCATGTGCCTGCCGGTCACCCTTCTCCTTAAATTCCCTCCATAGTTGTTTCTTTTTTTGCAACTCAAGCTTAATGGTGTTATTCATCCATTTAACCCATACTTGATTTATTATTTGGACTCTAGGTATACAGTCAGCCATTGCTTCATGCAAGCACTTCTTAACTACCTCCCATTATTGAACAATCTCTTCTGCATCTGTTACCTTCAAGCCATCTGCATTTAGAAGAGTTATTCTTTCATATTCATTCTTTTTAAATTATACATTTTTGGTCGTTTTATAATAGAAATACAATTTTATTAATACAGACCAGTATTTTACAATAAAAACATTTATTCAAACCTACCAGTTTCGCCAGCAAACTGTCTGGCTTTTTCAAGGCATTACGGAGATATGAAAGTTAGTAAATGCAAATTAAAAGTAACATAAAAAACGTTGTAAACCAAACTAGTATCTATGGTTACACGTTTCGCGTGACAGAGATGACTTATTGTTCTTATTCATTATCACGCATGCGTGTTTGTTGTAGACTTGTAATGTGATTACTGGCTAGCTGTAGTTCAGATTGATTGAGAGAGAGAGAGAGAGGATCAAGTTTTTCCACGAACTGTTTAGAATTACACCCTGATTTCTGTTGAGGTTTCTGCCGGTTCATGCTTCGTAGTTCAGCATGTAACTTTTTCTGAATGGAACTAATCTTGCATTCATAAAATCAATTCATATTCATTCTTTCTTTTGCTTGCAACATATTGATAGAATTCTTCTGGGTTGTCTTTAGCATGCAGAGCCAGTTTTTTTTTTCATACTCAGACTTTGCTTTCTGTACAACAGTAGTCTGCTGCTTATAATAATGGACATCATCTTTATGCACATAGTATTCCTTCCACATCGCCCTTTTCTTAGGAATCTCTTGCTTAATATGATTACACATCTATTTGACTCCTACCCTATTTATTCTTCAAACTCTTGGGACACATTCTGAGATCACATCATTTAAGTATTGTTTCAATGCTTCCCATGCACTGTCTATATTCTTCCTATGCAGCAGGAAGATTCCCATTCCACTGAACCCAGTATACTCCTCAATTGGTCATAATTTCATGCTTCGTAGTTCAGCATGTAACTTTTTCTGAATGGAACTAATCTTGCATTCATAAAATCAAATCTAACACTCTTTTACCTCGAGTTCCTTCTGTCACATGCTGCTTGAGGAAGTTGTCCCACAACAGCTCAATAAATGTATTTTCATTCTTCTCATGAGATTCTACTGCTACACAATCAATATTTGGATAATTAAAGTCTTCCATTATGATTACTCTTTTTGTGCTCATCTTTTCTATTTGGTGATGCATTTTTTATCACTAGCAACCGATCTACCAGGTCTGTAACAACCTCCACTATGGAATTGATCTTGTTTGATTCCACCTCACACCAGATGGCTTCAAACTCACTGCCATATGAAATACTGTTAGTAGAAGTACTGCAATCATAAGTCTCAACTCTCACTGGATTCAATTCATCAGATGTTATTAGCAGAATGCTTCTTCCATACCAGTTAGTATATCTGATTCTGATAGCCAGGTCTCACTAATGCCTACAATTTGAGGTCCCAACATAATCTACTCC
This sequence comes from Typopeltis vanoorti, assembly GCF_054136105.1. Taxonomy (NCBI): domain Eukaryota; kingdom Metazoa; phylum Arthropoda; class Arachnida; order Uropygi; family Thelyphonidae; genus Typopeltis; species Typopeltis vanoorti. The sequence goes on from NC_143561.1 coordinate 77,599,369, forward strand.
CTTTGTTTCTGATACTCCTGGCATTTGTGTACAGACATAATAATCTACCTGCATGTTCCTTTGTGTACTTTTGTCTCTAGGTTGCTGACACAGTTGGACAACTTGCATATCTCTGTTCTTCTCTAGTGCCTTATATGTATCAGACATCTTTGCACACATTTGATGGATCTGAACTGGACAAACACAAAGTTTTTCGAAATTGTTCTTTCCTTGTCAACATTTCCATGACAAAGCCCATTCCTGTCATTAATACAGTTATAGAACATTGTCACTCTTACACTCGCATTCTCACCATTCTTCCCTTTATAATTTAGTTTCCCCGACTGTGTTAGGTCTTGTACCAGTTATTAGTTTTTCTAGACTCCTGATACCAAATGCATTCAGGTGTAGATTGTCCCTCTTATACAAATTCAGTCTTCCCTCAAACTCACTCCATACATCCAAAAATGCGCATCCATTCTTTCTGCACAGCCTAACCATCGAATCGTTTGCCTTCATAGCCATTCTTCTTAATTCATTTTTATCATATTGAGGTAAAATACTGACGATTTTCACTTTCTCACTCTTCACTCTCGCTTCTTCCACCAAACCTTTCATGTCCTCTCTCAAGTTGTTTGTTCTCTTGGCTATGCTACCAATTATATATTTGGTTTAATCCTTTATCCAAGTGTAAGCAAAAAGTTTGCGCCTGAAGTATTTTCAGGACTGGGGAAACTCGTGGTAAAGGTGGTATAAGTTCTTTATTTATTTATTTATTTTTATGGCAAAAGGAATATAGAATAACTACAGGTCAATGTCCAGTCTGGAAAGCCAATCCAAGGCCTCATCCGTCACCTTGTGGATGTCTTGTAGGCCTATGAAAATGGTGCCTTGGGCAGTCGCTCACAATATGCGTAATCGTCTGAGCCACGGCAGAACAATCACAATAAGGATGGTCTAACAACCCCCATTTATGTAGTAGGTAGCTACATCTGCCCTGGTTAGTTCTGATCCTGTTGATTGAACCAAATCTTCCTAGGAAGAGCAAATTCAGGCTGCAGAGCACAGGGATCTTCTACCAGGACGCCGTTGGGAGATTGTTGGACCAGTATTCTCTCCACATGTTAGGTGTTGATGGCAGGGCAACTGAAGAGAGTTCGTCCATGGACCAGAGAGGCTTTCTAGATTTTAGGCAAAGACTAGGTGGATTTATGAGAGTCTGGTGCAGGGGCAGGAGTGGGTTGCTCGTTGTTTTATTCAATTCTTTAATCGAGGCTTGTCTTCTCCGTATGTTTGGTGGAGCAATGTTAGATAGGACAGGCAGCCAGGAGAGAGGGGTGCTTCTCACTGTCCCACTAATTGTGTGCATGGCAGAGTTTAGCTGGGTGTCTATAATGTTAGTGTGTGCACTTCTTTCCCAGACGGGCACAATATTCTGCTGCAGAGAATGCGAGGGCTAGTGCAGACAACCTTAAGGTTCTGCACCACAACCCCAGGTTGTTCCAGCAAGTCTTGAAATGATAGTTTCTCATTTTAATTTTGTTGGACAGGTTGGTGATGTGCTTTTTATAGGTTAGGCTTCTGTCCAGGCTCACTACAAGGTATTTTGGGTGAGGCTCGTGTTCCACCATTTTTTCACAGAAAGAAAGGTTGAGGTGTCAATTCGCCTCTGCATTGTTTAGGTGAAATACTGTGGACACAGTTTTTGTTGGATTTGGCTTCAAGTACCACTGCTTGAAGTACTCTTCCAGGATGTTCAGGTCTGTGTTCAAGGTTCATTCCAGGTTGGCAAAGGAGGTAGATTGATGTAGGATCTTTAGGTCATCAGTGTACATATACTTGCTTGAGCTGGTATGTGGTAAGTCGTACACGTAGATGTTAAAAAGTAAAGCGGATAACACAGAGCCCTGAAGGAGACCATTGTGAAGGAATCTGCATCTTCTTTTGTTTCTGCCAATATGGACCCAGATCTTTCTGTTGGAGAGAATGGATTCAAAGAGCTGGAAAGATTTTTTGCACCTTATAATATTTCCTAGCTTTAGGAGAAAACCCCTGATCCAGACACTGTCATAAGCTGATGTTAGGTCAATGAAAGTGGCTCCAGATTTAACTTTCTTCTGGAAGCCTGCTTCAATCTGTGTTGACAGGGCCAGGACCTGGTCACAGCAACTTCTTCCTGGCCTGAAGCCAGCTTGTTCGATTGAGAGTGCTCTTTCGATGAATGGTGAAATTCTTTTAAGGAGAATTCTTTCAAAGAGCTTAAAGGTGGAGCAAAGCAAGGAGATAGGTCGTAGATTTTTCACATCATTTTTGGATCTTTCCCTGGTTTGAGCACGGCAATTATTTTGGCTTCCCACCACAGATTTGATAGTTTACCAGTCATTATAATTTCTGAGAAAAGGGCGGCCAGCCATGCTTTGCCTTGTTGACCGAGATGTTTTAGAAACTCAGGGAGGATACCATCCACTCCTGTAGCCTTGCCATTCTTGGTGAGTTTTAAGGCTACCTGTACCTCTTCCTGAGATACTGGGTGTACAAGTTCAGGAAGCTCAGGTTCTGTCTTCAGGATTTGTCTGATGGAAGATTGCACAGTAATTTTCCTGATAGAGCTGGGATGTATCTTGGAGGTTTTCAATAAATTATTAGCCATTTGATCAGCAGTTCTCTGTTGTTTTGTGTATTGTTTTCTGCTCCACCTAATTTTCTCATAAGTGACCAGCTTTTCCGGCTAGATGTGGTGAAATCGAGTTCATGGATGGTTGAGATCCATCTTTCCTTTCTGTTTTTATCCAGAGTTGCTATGAGCTCCTTAGCAACAGTTGGGTATTCAGTTTCCTCATATTTGGCTAAAAGTTTCTCTACTCCAGCATGGGATGTATTGTTTTCTGTAGCCTCTAGAAATAGAGGCTTTGGCTGCAGTTTTGATTAGTTTAACAAATCTTGGATAGCAATTAGGAGTAGGTGGAATTGCTCTAATGGTTTGCTCGATTTGTTTCTGAAATGCATTCCAGTTGGACCTGCGAAGGTTCCATCTAGCAATTGGTGTTCTGCTGATGACTGGGATTGATGTGCCTGTCTCTATTAATGTAGGACAATGCTGACTATTAGGGAATCTGTTGAGGATGGTTCTGGTTGTTGGCAGAGGGTAGTCTTCAGAGCCTTTAGAGACTATGCACAGATCTGGGGTGTAGGTTCTGTTCCATCTGGCTGAGTGGAGAGCGCATTCCTGCTTGGCATCGTAAATGAAATACAGGTTATATGTTATATGTATCCATCCAGTTGACTAGATTATTACCATCCCGGTTGTTAGAAGAATAGCCCCACATGGTGTGATGAGAGTTGAAGTCATCAACATAGATAGCAAGGTGAGGTGGTGGTGGTGGCCAGTCCATCTGATCAAGCCAGGATTGCGATGATGGTTTATAGACATTGTAGATGGTGGTATTTTGAACTTTAATACCTATGGAGTATTCTGCATCAGGGGTGCACATTAGGTTATGTCCTTGAGGCCAGGCCATGCTTGGGATGGCAGTTATAAGACATGAGAATTAGGCCTGGGATCTTTAGTCTATTGAGGGCTGTGTCAGGGACATGGGTTTCCTGGAGAGAACCAAGACATCAATTGCTTTGGCTTTGGATTTAGATAGTCCTATGTTTAGAGAACATATCTTGAGAGAGTGTTGTTTAGGGGACTGCAACTTATTTTTCGAAGCTTGCCCTCCACCCAAACAAGCAATGCGATCCTTGTTATTCCGGGCAACAATCGAGCCGGCAATGGAGCTTTTTAACTTTTGTATTCATCATAGTTGCTGTAAGTGGTCCAGGCGGCTTGGTACCTTTGGACACCTTGTTTGAGACATTAGCTTCATGTTGCCTGTGATTCATCTCTGGGGCTTCTTTTGTCTGAAGCACCAGCAATGCACCACAAGGTAACACTACTGGTGGGGCACGGGGAGGCTGATCACTTGATCGCTATAAGTTCTGATCACTTGACTTAGTATCCCATAAAGAAAGCACATCTCCTTGCAGACATGTATAATGCTGTGCATTAAGGGAAGGGTCACTACCCAGACCAGTTTACCTTTGAGGTCTCGCCAGGCCCAGAGGTGGTGATACTAAGGTGAAAGTAATGCAGAAGTCATATCATATACCAGTTGCCAAAAGGTGTCAACACCTTATTATTCAAATTCTCTGGATGAGAGATAGTTGATGGAAGTTTTTTCCCAGTTGCCCCAGTCCTGAAAATACTTCAGCTGCAAACTTTGTTTGCTTACACTTGGATAAAGGATTAAACCAAATATATAATTGCTATGGTCAGAATCTTAGTTTCACCTCACTCCTGCATTTTCTTATCAATAAAAGTTGTAATCTCTTACCATGTACAATAGATAAACTTTTGCCTTTTATCTCTAGTTGGTATTTACTATATTCCTTGTAAATATAATCCAACATGCTTTGGACAGACAGTCCATTCTCTTTCTGGGTGGGAGGAGAAGGGGACAAATTAGTGAACATCAGTACAACATTGACTGTTTTAAACCTCAAAAGTCTGGTTTTGCAAATCATGGTATTGATACCAGGCACAGTATACTTTGGAACAATGCTCGCCTTTTCCACAGAACGAGTTTTAAATATGAATTTCTCTTAAGAAAGTTCTGAAGCCCTTTTACACTGGCTTAATATGCATCAAAATGATTGCCTTCCTCCCCCAACGTTTGGGCAATTGTCATATCTGTACCCTGGAAGCATAGGACACAACCACTTTTCTCCAGAACTTACTTTTACATGGTGATTTTCTTCTTTTTCACAAGATATAGAGCACTATCTAAGATTTCCTTTCTTTTAGAAGTTAGACATGTTTATAATTAAGCAAGTTTACAGTTCTTTTCAGAGGCAATCAGCATAAATATGAATTAATATGCCTTCAATCTGAAAATTTTTGAACACTCTTCACATAGTGTTTCATGCCTTCTGCAGGTTTATTTCATTTTATTTGCTGGAGTGCTACTGAAGGAGTCACTTCTCTTATGTAACATACTAATTGAAAGTAGTCAAGGGAAAAATACAGGAATGGATTGATGAAAATGAGATACTGTACAGAGGACAGCATGGCTTTGTTAAGGGTAGATTATGCCTCAGTAACTTGCTCAAGTTTTATAACAAGGTGACGGCTGAACTGGATAAGGGAAATGGGTTTACAGTGATACTGCTGGACCTGGCAAAGGCGTTTGACAGGATACCACATGGAATTCTAATCCGTAAACTACAACATATGGGAATGGATATAGGGTTGGTGAGATGGATAGCTGGGTGGTTGATGGAGAGATATCAAAGAGTAGTTTATTCAGGAGTAGAGTCCAAAAAACGGCCTGTGACTAGTGGTGTGCCACAGGGTTCTGTTCTTGGACCACTGCTGTTTAATCTGTTCATTAACGATATAGGGAAGGGTCTAAGTGGGACAGTTCATTTGTTCGCTGATGATGCAAAGTTGGGTAGGGCGATAGTGAATGCAGAAGATGTCAAAGTCTTGCAAGATGACTTAGATAGATTGGAGTTCTGGACTAAGGAGAATGGATGTCAATTTAATGTGACAAAATGTAAGGTTATGCATTTCGGAGTGAAAAGATTAGCAGCAGTATACCACATTGGTGGAACTGTACTCCAAGAGATTGATGAGGCCAGGGACTTGGGAGTGTTGGTGGATAGGGAGATGAAGTTTAGGGGGCACATTGCGAAAGTAGCTAAATCAGCTCATCAGCTCACTTGGTTGTTGAAAAATACCTTGACGAGCAGAGGAAAACAAGTTATTGTACCTCTGTACCGAGCCCTGATAAGACCTCATCTCGACTACTGTGCCCAGATTTGGTCACCTCGGTTCCTTCTTGATGGGGAGGAGGTTGAGAGGATCCAGAGGCGAGTGACTAAGATGATAGCAGGTCTATGGAATGAACCATATGAGAACAGGTTGAAGATTTGTGGGTTGCAGAAACTAGTTGATAGGCGAAAAAGGGGAGATATGATTGAGACATTCAAATTGCTAAAAGGATTCTATAGGATTAATTCAGATGATATTTTTGAGATCAGGACTTGTGGTGGGAGAACTAGGGGACACCCATGGAAGCTGGGCAAGAGCGTGGTTAGCAGGGGTGTTAGAGCTGGGTTCTTTACTTTTAGAGTGGTAATTGAGTGGAATAAACTGCCAGAGTCTGTTGTGGGTGCTATGACAGTGAGCGAGTTCAGGGCAAGGTATGATAGATACTGTGAGAATGTTGAACAGCTGTGTGAACATGATGTTTAGGGCCTCCCTCGATGAGTCTAAGGACTCCTGGAGTAGCCCGTGGTAATAATAATAATAATAATAACATACTCTTGTGTATTGTGACAGTTCATAGTTTCAGTTATTAGCATTATTACTTTTCACTTTCTATAGTGATAATAGCCAACTTTCATTTACTTTGCCATGAATACTCATAGGGAAAAAACTATTGTTGCTTGCTTTAATCTAAAACAAGATGACTCCTTGTGAAGACAAGAAACTAAATTTAGCTACATTTTCCACTTTTAAGAAGTTACTAGTACAGAAAGAAATAGAAACATTTTGTATTAACTTACTATAATTCACCTTTTACTGCTGGTTTTGTTGTACTTTCAGAATTATTATGAGCCCTCTAAAACTATAAGGACAAATTTCAGATACTAATATCAGTTGTACTTATTATGACCTTTTGACAGAAATGTTCATGAAACAACTTGCTATCCTGGCGGCATTGTTTCAAAAAGGAAAGTATTTAATAAGAATACTATCAAGCAAGAAGGGAGGAAGCATGTCAGGAATGCTAAAGAATGACTATGCAACATATATAAGGCTAACTCTGCTCTAGGACAGGCATATGTGAACAAGAAAGGGAAGAATGTGCCTCCAAAAATAATGAAACCACCACCATATTCTTGTAGAATGAGGTGCTATGAGAAAAATGACTGAGAATAAAAGAGTGGAGATTTTCAATATGTACTTTTGATGGTAAAAAGAAAATTACGATAGCACAATACTGCTCAGGAAGCAGTATTGTGCTATTGTGATTTGCCTCTCCATGAGATTTCTTATTACAGTATGTTCAATTTATTTACCATTGAGTGCTGAGTTAAATGAAATTAATCTTGATGACCTTATCTTGCAACTGCCTGAATCCATCCTTTTGATGGGTGATTTTAATGGTCACAGTACTCTTGGGGTAGCATCAACACTAATAGGCAAGGTCAAATCATTGAAAGAATCCTTGATAATAATGACCTCTCCATTTTGAATTTTGAATCTTCCAAATGTCTACCCGCTCATATTGTGCAACTGATCTTACAATCTGCTCCCCTTCCATTCTTTCACTGCTCACTTGGGACGTTGAAGAGAACATATATGGAAGCGATCACTTCCTTGTTCTTTGCACAATGTCTTCACAGGAACCATGTTCACCTGCATGGATGTCCATATGGAAAATGGCAAAATTTAATGATACCATCATCCAAACACCTATCAATGAAGTGGTAAAAAGTATTTAACAGAGTGCATTGTCCAGCCAGCAGCAGCCTCCATCCCTAAAACATCATCTTGATTTCCACTCTGTATGAAGCCTTGGTGGAACCCAGAATGCCAGACAGCCAAAAAAAGATCAGCACAGAGAATGGGATATATTTCGTAGATACCCCATCACATCAAACGTAATAGCTTTTAACTGTGCTCAGGCCAAAGCACGTTATGTGAGACATCGGAATCAAAAACAATCATGGATCCAATTTACCACATCAGTTAATAAAATGACCAGTCCAAAAATTATATGGGATAAAATATGGAAAATGAAAGGTAGATATAGAACACATTGTGTGTCTACCTTAGACTATAACTGGAAGTGTTATTGCTGATCCCAAAGCTATTGCAGACACTTTGGGAGAAAATTTGTCAGAATTGCAGCAACTGCTTCATATCCCCCTGAATTTTTAATACTGAAAGAGCAACAAGAGAAACAAAGGCTAAATTTTTCTACCAATGGGCTTGAGCCATTGGTAGAAAAATGGCTGATTGCATCATCTTCAATGGATCTTCTTTTCTTAATATACAACAGAATACTTGCAGAGGAAGAGTTTCCGGATTCTTGGCATAAGTCGGTTGTCATCGATGTTCCAAACCAGGAAAGGATCCAACAAGCAAATAATTATCAACCTATTGCTCTGAGCAGCTGTCTTTGTAAAATACTAGAGAAAATGGTTAATGCTAGGCTTCTCTGGTATTTAGAAAGCAGTGATCTTCTTTCCAATACACAATGTGGGTTCCATAGGCATTGTTCAACTTTAGACCATTTGGTTTGTTTAGAAACTTGTAATAAGAGATGTATTTCTGAAGCAAGAACATCTTGTTTCAGTTTTCTTTGACATGGAAAAAGTTTGACACAGCCTGGAGATATGGCATATTAAAAGACCTCCTGGGTCTCGAATGACATCTTCTTATATTTATTAAAAACTTTCTGTTCAGGCGAACTTTCCAAGTCAAAGTGGGAAGTACACTATCTGGACAATACATCAAGAACAGGGTGTACTCCAAGACTGTCTTAAGTGTGACACTTTTTGCTATTAAAGTTAACTCATTCACTGAACAGCTTCCTCCCACTGTCAGTAATGCTCTATATGTTTATGACGTCACAATTTACCATCACTCTCATAACATGAGGATAATTGAAAGACAACTTCAGCAAGCAAATGATGTTTCTCTGTGGGCTCTTAGTAATGGGTTTAGGTTTTCAACAGAAAAAAGTGTCTGTGTACACTTCTGTCAAAAACACACTCTTCACCCAGATCCTGAATTAAGAGTGGGATGAATTGTTATTCCAGTAGCTACAGAAGCCAAGTTCTTGGGACTCATCTTTGACAGAAAATTTACATTTCTAGCACACATTCGTCAACTAAGAGAAAAGTGCAAGAGAGCATTGAACCTCCTTTCCACTCTATCCACTGAGTGGGGGTGCTGATCAATCTTCATTGTTCCATCTTTGTCGTGCACTTATACGTTCAAAGCTGCATTATGGGTCTCAAGTCTATGGTTCTGCAAGACAGAGTAACCTGTGATTGGATTCTATCCGTCATCAGGGTATACGAATAGCTACTGGTACCTTTTGCACGCCACCCACTCAGTCTTTATGTTGAAGCAAATGAACCAGCTCTATCACTTAGACAGAAACAGTTGTCTCTTAATTATGTCCTAAAGATAGTCTATCCCAGATCATCCTACATGGACTTGTCTCTTTTCTTTGCTTTGGGAAGTTCAAACACTTCAGACTGTCATACATCCTTTTGGTATGAATGTTGATAACATCGCCTACACTAAACATAACAGCATTCCTCCATGGCAGGTTTGCTCTCCATCTTGCAACCTCTCACTTTATCAGCTACATGTCTCATACTCCATCTGTCTACCTGCAATTGTTTAATGCACACAGTGCAGCCCATTCTGACTACTTGCCCATCTATACTGATTGTTGTATCCAGAGGTATCATACTTCAAGGCAAAGTATGATACCTCTGTTGACTGTGCTGCTGTGTTTCCTGACATTATCTCCAACCAGATCTCACCTGATTGCAGCAGAGTTATTATTATTATTATTATGGGCAACTCCAAGGAGTTCTTAGACTCATCGAGGCCATAAACATCATGGCAAGAACAACTATTCAACATCCACACAATATCTATCATACTTTGCCTTGAACTCATTCGCAGTCATGGCACCCACAGCAGACTCTGTCAGCTTATTCCACTCATTCACCACTCTCCAAGTAAAAAACCTAGTTTTAACACCCTTGCCCAGTTTACATGGATGGCCCCTAGTCCTTCCACCAACAGTCCTGTTCTGAAAAATATCCTCTGAATTAATCTTATAGAAATCCTTCAGTAATTTGAATGTCTCAATCATATCGCCCCTTTTCCGTCTATCAACCAATTTCTGCAACCCACAAATCTTCAACCTGTTCTCATAAGGTTTGTTCCATAGACCTGGTTATCATCTTGGTCACTCGCCTCTGGATCCTCTCCACCTCCTCCCCATTCAGAAGAAACCCTGGCACCCAGATCTGGGCACAGTAGTCAAGATGGGGTCTTATCAAGGCTCGATACAGAGGAACAATAACTTGCTTGTCTCTGCTCGTCAAAGTATTCTTCAGCAAACTAGTGATTTGATGAGCTGATTTAGCTACTTTTGCAATTTGCAACTAAACTTCAACTCCCTATCAACCAACACTCCCAAATCCTTGGCCTCATCAATCTCCTGGAGTACAGTTCCACCAATGTGGTATACTGCTGCTAATCTTTTCATCCCAAAATGCATAACCTCACACTTTGCCACATTAAATTGACATCCATTCTCCTTAGCCCAGTCCTCCAATCTATCCAAATCATCTGCAAAATTTTGACATCATGTGCATTCACTATTGCTCTACCCAACTTTGCATCATCAGCAAACAAATAAACACTTCCTCTCAAATCCTTTCCTATATCGTTAATGAACAAATTAAATAGTAGTGGTCCAAGAACAGAACCCTCCGGCACACCACTAGTCACAGGCCGTCTTTTGGACTCTACTCCTGAATAAACTACTTTCTGATATCTCTCCATCAACCACCCTCCTATCCATCTCACCAACCCTATATCCATCCCCATATGCTGCAGTTTACTAATTAGAATTCCATGTGGTATCCTGTCAAAGGCCTTAGCAAGGTCTAGCAGTATCACTGTAAACCCATTACCCTTATCCAGTTCAGCCGTCACTGTGTTATAAAACGTGAGCAAGTTACTGAGGCATGATCTACCCTTCACAAAACCATGCTGTCCCCATACAGTATCCCATTTTCATCTATCCATTCCTGTATTTTTCTCTTGACAACGATTCCTGATATGCTGATCAGTGGGTAATTTGCAACAGCAGTCTTGGAACCTCCTTTATGCAGTGGAACTATTTTCCCCTCTTTCCAACCCCTCAAGATTAACCCAGACCCAAGACTCAAATTAAACAAAATGGCCAAGGGCACTGACAATTCTTTAGCCGCTTCATGTACGACCCGAGTTGGTATACCATCCAATCCCACAGATGTATTCACATTAAGGTTTTGTAATATACTATTCACCGTATAAGCTATTGGTTCCTTCATTCCTGCAATATCACCACCTGGATAGTATACTCTTGCAAAGTGCTCGCTCAGTAATTCCACTATCTCAACTGATTCAGTTACCTCCCTACCATCGGTATTCTTTAAAATCAATCTGCCATGTACATTTTTCCTTTTACTTGCTACATATCTAAAAAACTGTTTGGGATTCTCTTTAGCTTGCATGGCTAATTTCCTTTCATAATCTGCTTTTGCTTTTCTTACTACACTTGTTACCCTTCTGGCCTGTGCTTTATACCGTTCGTGTGCCAGCAGGTCACCTTTTCCCTTAAATTCCCTCACAGTTGTTTCTTTTTTGCAGCTCAAGCTTAATAGTGTTATTCATCCATTTAACCCCTACTTGATTTACTATCCAGAACTCGGTCAGCCATTACTTCCTTCAAACGCTCCTTTACCGCTTCCCATGCACTATCAACCTCCAGCCCTTGCAGTTTTACATGCCATGTCACTGAACCAAGCAATGGTTCAGTGCCATGCCATTCAGCTTGCACTTGTGCATATAAAAGAAAATTGCTACAAAAAGTGTATAATTTATATAGATTTATGAGCTCTTTACAGACTCTCTCCTCTCCTATGTATAATCCACATCCAGTGCTGTATAAGGTGTTACACCTGTTGTACAAAATGATAATCCTTGATTTTGATGTTCAATTGTGCTGGTTTCTCAGCTGCATTGGAATTAAGGGAAATGAGGCTGCAGGTGCAGCTGCTAAATCAGCTCATACTTTCTCCATATCCTGTTTGACAGTAAAACATATAGATTATAGAAAGTTTATAAAATCAAAGCTAATTGCTCGATGGATGTCATCATGGCAGGAAGTTGTCCTTGCTAGGCTCTGAATAGGTCACAGTCATCTTACACATTCTTATTTACTAAGGGCTGATGACCCTCCCGTGTGTGGGAGGAAAAATGTAATACGCGTCTCACTATTTGTCATATTCTGGTGGATTGCTGGCACTTTATACTGGAGAGGAGTGAGATTTTTACCTAACTAGCCAAGCTATATACACTCAGACAGATGCTGTCAGACTCAGGCAGATTGCCTGATGTTTTTGGCTTTCTACAAGGAATTAATTTGTACAAACACATTTGACTGTAGTTTTGTTTATATGTAGATATTGCATTGCTAAATTTAATTTTTATGCATGCATATTGTATAATAATTCTTTTTTGACTATTTATGCACTGCTGTAATTTTATCTATGTGTAGATGCTGCATTCCTTGGCTTGGTTTTCGTTTATTAATTTGTACTGTTGACTAGTTTTGTACTGATGTAACTTTTGACCTAGTGTGTTGCTGTGACCTCTGCAGTAATTTTGTTTATATGTAGATGCTGCATAGCGGAACTTAATTTTTGTACATGCATATTTTACAATTTTCTTTGACTGTTTATGTATAGCTGTAACCTTTACTATTGTGCAGTATAACCTTTGTTGTTTTTGTGCCAAATAAACTATAAAACTAACCAAATAAATCAATCTTTTTCCAGTATTCTGCTATTTTTCTTACTCCTCCTCTCCATATGCACGTTTGTCTTTGTAAGGAATAAGCAAATTATTCTTGATGTCCTCATTGAGTAAAGAATTGCCGGATTTTCACATTGGTTTATTTCTGTTTTCATAAATTGCTATAATAAGAGCTATACTCTAATCATCTTAGATTCTTCCTTGTGAAAATGCGGTGGTACCAACCACAAAACTTTCATGCCACCATATTGCTAATTGAATATCACTTCAGCTATCCTTTTCAAGTTTATAATTGTTTTTTTCTACTTAATTATTGATGTGTACTCTTCATTACATTCCTGACAGATATTTTTATGACTGTTCTATCATTGTTACTAAATAATTTTTTTCAAATTAATTACTCCAAACTTCATGCGAGAATATCCTTATCTTCAGTTTGTATATCTACCTTAGTCCTTGCTTCATTTTGTCATACTCTTCCCTCCATTATATAGGTGTTCTTAGTAGCATATATATAAAAGGGTCAAAGCTATATAACTGAGAAGGAGACCTCCACACAGCCTTTAAAGGAATGCAGAGAATTAATCCTCACCTTTCTCATAGTGCATCCTGTCAGGTATCTACCTGGATACTGAACGAACGAGGATGGGCTGGCAATTTGGGATTTAGCCGACCAAATTGTATTCTTATTGGCTTGAACCAAAATACAAAATGATGATACAACATGACAAAATTTCATGCCAGCTGGGACGTTGCCCAGTTAAACAAGGCCCCCCCCCCCCCCCCCCCCCCCCCCGTTGTTTTCACCAGGGAACCAGAGCAAATAGCAAAAAGTCAGCTACTGCAACAAACTCTCTAAAACCCACCCCAACTCAATATCACCAGAGTTCAAGATTCGATACTATTAACATAAGAAGCCTGAATGGCAAAGAAATGGAGCTAGCTAATAATTGGATAAGTACCAGAAAGAAAAAAGGAAAAAACTGATGAGATCTTTCTGAGCAATAAATACAAAATGTTATATTCAGGCAATGACAATCAAGGAAAAGGAGTAGCCATAGTATTCACACTAAATACGAGGCTAATTTTCTTGAATGCAGACAGTCTCAAGTAGAGTGATGTGGGGAAAATATGAGAATGGGGAACTGGACAATGACACTTACTTGTGCATATGGTCTCACAGAAGGTTCTACTAAGGTAGAAGTGGAGGAACTTTTTGATGCTTTAGAAAAAGCAACTGACACGATGAAAAAGGAAAAGTTGGTCCTTGTTGGGGGATCTAAATAGCAGAGTAGGAAATGATTGTCAGACATTCAAAAATATTTTGGGGAAAAGAACCAATCTAATAATAATGGCAAATACCTGTTTGATTTCAGCTCAGGACATGGACTGGTTATTACTAACACCATGTTCCAACATAAATATGTGCACAAATTAACAAGAGAAGAGGCAAGAAATACGAAAAGTCTCGTTGAGTGTTATTGTTGATAGTGATGTTTTCTCCCTGGTGCAAGACACCAGAGTGTACAGAGGATTTGAAATTGGAAGTGATCACCATTTGGTCTTGAGCAGGATAAAATTGAATTTTGTATCGAAAAGAATAACACGTAAAAAAGTTTTAAAGCGAATAAAAGTTGAGCAGCTCTCAGGTGTGAACTGTAGACTAAAATACACAAATATTATTCAAGAAAAAATGAAAGAGTTTGATAACAGAAACCAAACCTTGGAGATTCAGTGACAAGCCCTGAAGAAAACCCTAATTGATTCAGCCAGAGAGATATGTGGTAAGGTTGTCTGCAAAGATAGAAAAATCAGAACTCCATGGTGGTCACAGGAAGTTAAAGAGGCAGTGAAGGAAAAGAAGAAAGCATATCAAAAGTTCCTGGCAAATAAGTCAGCTTGTGCTCTTAGAGAATACAGAGACAAATGTAAGAAAGCTGAACGCTGTGTAAAACTAGCTAAACAAAAGTCATGGGAGGACTTTGGTAAGAACATAGAAAATAAATATCAGGAAGGTGGCAAGATATTCTGGAAGTTGTTGAAGAAGCTCAGAAATGGAGGAGAGAGGGGGTAAAAGGAATTAGAGATGTTAAAGGTGACATGAACACAGGAGAAAAAAAGATATCCTTGAAGTATGGAGTAATTACTTCAAAAAATTGCTAAATGAAACAAGCAGTTAATGACAACACAGTAGTAAAAAACACTGATCAGGCATGAAGTCAGGAATACATATCCATACTTGAAGTAGAAAAAGCCTTCAAAAGCCTGAAATGTGGAAAGGCAGCAGGAATAGATGATATTCGACCAGAAATGCTCAAGTATGGAGGTATAAAATTCTCACAGTGTCTGCACTGCATTGCTCAGAAATCCTGGACAGAGGGATGAATTCCAGATGATTGGAGTAGAGCTCTCATAGTACCCGTATATAAAAAGGGAAGTAAAACTGAATGTGAGAATTATAGAGGTATTTCATTACTGAGTGTTCCTGGTATGATATATGCAAGTATTCTTGAGAAATGGGTGAGAAGGATTGTGGAAGAGAAGCTTGGTGAGGAACAAGCTGGATTCAGGTCAGATAGAGACTGCAGGATCAGATTTTCACTTTAGACAGATAGTTGAGAAATCATGGGAATATAACAAAGATCTGTATTTAAGTTTTGTACATCTGGAAAAGACATATGCCAAGGTAGAAGCTATTCAAAATGCTACAGTTGTTGTATGGAGTCAGTGGGGCATTATATCAAGCAATACTTAGTCTTTAAGTTGTAAGTCAGCAGTTAGAATTGAAGGAAGTACAGAAAGATGGTTTAATGTTAAATCTGATGTCAGACAATGATGTACATTATTCTCTCTGTTATACATTATCTATATGGATCACATTATGAAAGTGGTATTAAACCTGATATTAAAATTGTAGATGTTAATTTTTTTATGTGGATGATGTTATACTTCTAAATAAATCCGCTACAAGTCTGCAAGATTCCCTGACTAAATTGAATAACTGTTGTAATAGATACGGTATGAAGATCAGCATTAAAAAGACGAAGACAATGAAAATAGGCAGAAACATTGAAAATGTCAATTGCATTGTTAATGGAGAACCTATAGAACAAGTAAAACATTTCAGCTACTTAGGCATGATTTTTAGTGAAGATGGTAAATTAAATATGGAAATAGACAACAGAATCAACAAAGCTGGTATGGTAGGAAGTCAACTGAATAAATTTATATGGAATAAGAGAGAAATTAGCCAAAACTAAATTAGCTGTATACAAGGCAGTGTTCAAACCAATTTTAACTATGGATCTGAGAGCTGGTTCAGAAGTAAAACACTTGACCAAACACTAGAGACTACAGAGATGAGAGTCCTGAGAAAGATTAGGGGCATGAACAGATATCATCAATGGCAATATCATATTAAAAAGCAGGATATTAGGAAAGAACTGGACATTGGCAGCATCCAGGAATGCATTAGCAGAGCTAATCTCAGGTTGTATGGTCACTTAAACAAAATGGGAGAGGAAAGATTAGCAAAACAAGTGTTCTCTGCCAGGTTGGCAGGAAAAAGACCCAGAGGAAGACCAAGCTATAGGTGGATTGATACAGTAAAAGTGCCTTAATCGACAGAAATATAAGATCTGATAATATTGGAGTCTTGACAGGTAACAGACTGATTTGGAGGAAAATTGTAGACAGGAAGTTAGTAATGATATAAATTTTTCATGTGGTACTAGCATATCCTGTACACCCTTTGAGGGTATATATCAGGAATTTGATATGATATATATATATATATTTTTTTTTATGTTACTTTATATTTTCTTCTAAATTCTTTCCAGAACTTGCTGTACAATTTTCAGTATTGAGAAGTAGCTAAGAGATAGATATTATTATTATTATCTGAGACCTTCAGGGTGTCAAGGGCTCATCAACCAAACCAGCTATCATACCTTCCCTTCAATTCATTCACACTTGATTAACTCACTACCTCTAAGGGCAAATTATTCCACTCACTCACTCACTGCTCTCAGGGGGTAAAATGTAGCTCTTTCCCCTTTCTTGACTGCAAATAAATTTAACTTCCATGGACGCCCCGATGTTCTCTTCCCACCTTCCACATAAAAAAATTTCATCAGTTGATATCCTATAACACCCATTCAAAAGTTTATAGATCTCTATCATATCACTCCTCTTTCTCCTGTTAACCAGAGTCTGCAATCCACATACTCACAATCTGTCGTCAATCTAAATCCCATAATCCAGATATAATCTTTGTAACTCTTCTTTGCACCCTTTCCACTGCTTCTTTATTTGCTTGGAATCTGCACACAATAATCCAGGTCTGGTCTTATCAAAGCCTTATAAAGCAGCAACTTTATAAGGCTTTGATGACTTCTTTATCCTTACATGTCAAGGTTCGCTTCAACATTGCAATTATCCTCTGAGTTGTATTTGCAACTTTTGCTGTGACCTTTGAACTTTAAATTCCTATCCACCAATACGCTAAGATCTCTTGCCTCAGCAGTTTCTTGTAGCATAACCCCACTAATATAATATCCTGCTGGAATTCTAATCATTCCAAAGTGCATAACTTTACACTTACTAGCATTAAACTCAAAGCCATTTTTATTGCCCAAATTTCCAGCCTATTCAAATCATTTTGTAATTGCTGAATATCAGTAGCATCCCTGATTGCCCTGCCTATCTTTGCATCATTGGCAAACAGTTGCACATCTGATGTTAGATCCTTCTTGATGTCACTAACATCTAGATTAAACAATAATGGCCCAAAGGCTGAATCCTTAGGTACACCACTGGTCACCTTAAATCTGGCAGATTCACACCCATGTTTTGATATCTATCTTGTCAACCATCCCCTGACCCTAAATTACAGTTCATATTCCAATCTCATGTTCTTCAGTTTATGCAACAGCCCTTCATGTGGTATTGTATCAAATGCCTTAGAAAATTCCAACATATCATAGTGTATCCATTCCCTTTATCCAACTTGGCCATAACATTCTTATAAAATATGAGCAAATTGCTAAAACATGACCTTCCTTTAGTAAACCCATACTCTTCCTTGCAGAGTATAGCATGTTTGTCTACCCATTTCTGTATGCAAGTTCTTATCAACTTCTCTAAAATCTTCACTACCACACCAGAGATACTGATAGGTTGGTAGTTAGATACATCAGTTTTTGCACCACCGTTGTACAATGGAACTATCATACATTCCTTCCATTCCTGTGGTATCATTCTTCAGCTGAGACTCAAGTTATATATACATGTGAAAGGCATAGCCAATTTGACTGAACATTCCTTTAGCAAATGGGCTGATATTCCATCTGTTCCTATAGACAAATTCTTATCCAGGTTATGCAACAGCTTTTCAGCCTCATTTTCATGAACCTCTAACTCTTCATCCAATGTAACAGTAGCACTGTGTACCATGTTACATACACCATATGCTGGGAACCAGATCTAGAGATTAAGCATTGCAATTTTTTAAGCCACTTCAGGCCTTCATTAATCAGGATAGTGGTTGCACACTAGGTACTTAAAATCATTTGCCACTTAAACTTGCCATCCATGAAACAGTGGCTTTTAAACACTTGGAGCCTGTTGGTTGGAGATGCTATCCACTTGTCCAAATTAGATGACTATTGTCCAAAATGACAATAGCTGCATTAGTAGCACTGCAAGTAAAATTTTATGAGAAACTTATTACCACCATAAATAAGACATTTACAAAAATATTCAAAAACTACCTTATTCACACACACATTCAGTTTGCCCCTTTATCAGTAATGTTAGTGCATAATGAAAATTTAATGGGAAGAATGTGCAGATGAAAATAACTAATGTACAGTTATTTATGTGTATTTGTAAAATCATCTGAATTAATTTCTTTGATTAGTGTGCCAATTGTGCTGGTTGGAAATAAAGTTGACCTCCATATGGAAAGGTAAGTACTTGAAATTCTTGAATATCATTTTGTTGATGATATTTGATATTAAGTTACAATTTTTTATGCTGTTTGTCTCTGGTTGAGATAACTTGAAATTTAGTAAAAAAATATGACATTGGAGTCAGTCTTGCTATAGAAACTTCTTATACAAGCCCAAAGGAATGTTATTATAAGGAAAGGTTTGCTACAACAAATTTCTTTTAATACTGCATTAAATTGCTACAGACACTCTTTAGTAATACATTATAACCAAGTGAGCTGTAGTATGAATTGACTGCAATATTGTGTTTCTGATCAATATAGAGTGGGAAATAAGCTATGGAGGAAAACTACGTTACCTAAAGAAACAAAAACTACATTCATTATATGAATTTTTGACAGAAAAAAAAAGAAGAAATTAGCCCATTAAGACAGGGAAAAAAATTGCATTCCTGAGAGAAAATTTTAAAAATCCTCGTAATTAGTTTCCTGATATGTATCCTCAAAGGTGTTCAAGCTACTATGACAGCACTACATGATTAAGTTTACATTATTATTAATCTGCTCTCCACAATTTTCCTCCAAATTAGTCTTACTTGTGAGTGCTCCAATATTATCATATCTAACATTTGTACTTCTAAGGCACTTCTGACTGAATCAATCCACCTAGACTTTGGTCTTCGTCTGGATCTTTTTCCTGCCATCTTGGCATCAAACACTTGTTTTGCTCATGTTTTCTCTTCCATTCTGTTTAAATAAACATATCACTTTAGATTAGCTCTGCTTACACATACTTGAATGCTAACTATGTCAAGTTCCCAATGTCAAGAGTTCTAATACTTATGTCAGGTTCCTTTATAAGGTCTTCATTTTCAATATGATTCCGACAGATTTTCCCTTAATTTTTCTCAGAACCCTCATATCTGTGGTCCCTAGTCTTTGATCAAATGCTTTATTTCTAACCTAGCTCTCAGCTCCATCACTTAAAACTGATTTGAACACTGTTTGGTGTTCTGGCTAATTTCTCTCTTATTCCATTTAAATTTATTCAACTGGCTACCCACCATACCAGCTTTGCTTATTCTGTTGTCTATTTAGTGAAAATGGCAGATTAAATCTGCCAATTTCACTAAAAACTGTGCCTAAATAATTGAAATATTTTACTTGTTCATGTAAAATATTATTCCAGAAGCAGCCTTCTGGAATAATGGATACATCCTCAGAAACGATACTAACAGCAAAACAGAACTAAGAATAATCAAAACATACATGTGGTCACTCTTAAGTTATGGATGTTACAACTGGATATTAAATAAATGGACAATGAGAAGAATACAAGCATTCGAATTGTGCTGTAGAAGAGCCCTCAAGATCTCATGGAGAGATAAAATAACAAATGTAGAGGTGCTACGAATGATGGACATGAAGAACCAACTAGTCAGAGATATCATGAATAGGAAGATGAGAATGGCTGGACATATAATGAGAGGGTCAGCCAGAGAATTGAGTAAAGTAATTTTAGAAGGAAAGATGGAGAAGTAGGACATGGATAGATGTTCTGGAATGGACACAATCTAAACTATATGGTGATATCAAAAGAATGGCAGAAAATAGAGTAATGTGGAAAATCATAATTGTGACCCCTCTACATGAAGATGCTACCTAAGAAGGTAGAATCTCCATCAGACTGCAGCTGAAGTTTCTCTGTTCCTGCCTGTTTTCATACTTTTGAACTTTTTGTTGTGGATTTTTCATGCCAAATATTTAACAGCTGTTATTCAATTTAGTTAGAGAATCCTAGAGACTGACACTAGATGTGTTTAGGAGTATATCATCTGCTAAAACAGAGAGTTAAGTTTGACATGTCCAATTCTAATATAAGACCTAATCCCACTTTTCTTTCATAATGTGATCCATATAGATGATGCATAAAAGCAGAGATAATGTTCATCCTTGTCTTACCCCTGATATTACATCAAATCATCTTCCTGTATTTCTTTCTGCTGACTTATAACTTAAATATAGTGTATGTATGTATTGCTCTGTATAATGCACCATTTACCCCTATATACACTGACTATGTTCTCCCCAGGACCTTTTGAATGGGCAAACTGCCCGTCTGGTTTTTTACTGACCACCTGGCTAATGGTGTGAATTGACATGGCTAAATAATGAGCAAGAATGGAAAAATAATTTTTGTATGCCTGGCTAATGTTTCATTCCACCCGGCTGGTAAAAATTTCTGGGAAGAACTCTGACTGAGTTAGCTTTACATTAGGAACATCCAGCTAGTAACACTTTGGTCCACCTCTCTGTGTAGTCACAGTTTGCAGATGCCTAGGAATAAATTCCATAAGGTGTCGAACATCCTCCATGCATAACTCGACTCGTGCGCTACAGCAACTCTGTCAGTTCATGCTCATTCTATGGAGGAGGATCAGTAGTTCTCATGCCCCATTCTAGCATATTCCACACATGTTCAATTGGGTTCTAGTCAGGGGAGTTTTTTTTTTGGGGGGGGGGGGGGCAAGGCAATGTGGTGAATTCTTTGTTGTGTTCATCCAATCACTCAGTAGTTTTACAAGCCCGATGACAAGATGCATTGTCCTGTTGAATGATGACACTATAGTTGGGGTAGACCTGCTGCAGATATGGATGGAGATGGTCAACTAACAGGTCCTTGAAGTGTTCACCATTCAGTATTTGTGGAATGGAACCAATGGACCTATTGTGTGCCAGGAAGAAGCTCCACAGACCATAACACCACCTTCACCAGTCTGCTGAACCCCAACCATGCAACTGGAGGGGGGGGGTGTGCTTAATGCTTTTATGCCAAATGCATATCTAGCCATCAGCATGGTGCAGCAGGGAACAGGACTCATCACTACAGACTACCTTCCATCTATCGAAGTTTCATTGATGATGATGACTTTCCTTGGCCAATGCAAGGTGTTGTTTGCGATGCCTGTTCATCATCATCATGGGTACCCTTGTTGGTCTCCGGCTGTGGAACCTCAGCTGAAGCAAGGTACGACATGTGATGCATGTGAATATGGGTAAAACTGTCCTTCTATTGTACTGATGAGTGAGCTGTGTGACTGTTGTACATCATTGCTTAGATATCAATCATGACACCCAATGAGAGCCCTTCTGTTAGATGTCTGTTCATGGTTAATCCAGTTCTGGTATGCCCTTGATACAGTAGTACAGGAGCAACCAACAAATGCAGCTGTTTTCAAAATACTGCCACATGCTTTCTTGGCCCCAGCTATCTGCCGTGGTCAAATTGGCTTATGTTGCCACGTTTCTCCATTACTGGCAAACATTTACTGATTACATACAGAGGATAGGTATGCCCATTTTTAGTAGCTGCACATGACATTAATATCACATCATACTTTGTTATCGCACTGAATATGTAAATGAGAGGGCGGGGGGGGGGGGTTCCTAATGCAAAACTAACTCATTGTAAATGTAGTGCTTTGAAAAACTTTTCTCTGTCCATCTTGTCTTATTCCCATGATTTCTCAACTATTTGTCATAAATTGAAACTCTAATCCTGTTAACCTCTATTTGACTTGACTCAGCTTATTCTTTTAGATGAATAAACTGAGTTCTGGGAAAATTTGTGAAAAATTTATTTTTCACAATTTTTCTCAACCTCTTCGATTATGTTTGCATAAATCTTACCTGGAACACTTAGTAGAGAAATTCCTCTTATTCTCACACTCAGGATTATCGCCTTTCTTATAGATGAACAATTAGAGCCTACTCCAGTCATCTGGAATTCTACTTATATTTCCATTTATCTCAATAATTAAGGATTTATGGTCAAATATTATCTACTCCGACTGCCTCTCCACATTTCAAGTTTTTGATGGCTTTTTATATCTCAAGTATTGAAATGTACTCCTGTATGCATTTTTCTTGAAAATTTTCTAATGTGGTTCTGTCACTTCTTGTTTCGTTTAACAGAATTTCAAAGTAATTACTCCAGGCATCTAGGATATCCTTATCTTCAGTTTTCATGTCACCTTCATCATCTTTTATTCCTTTTTCAGTACATCCTTTTACAGAACAAAAGTCATTGGAAGACTTTGATAAGAACAGAGAAAATAAATATCAGGAAGGTGGTAGATTATTCTTGAGGCTATTGAAAAAGCTCACAAATGGAGGAAAGAGTTGTAAAGGGAATTAGAGATGATAAAGGGGGACATACATGAAAACTGAGAATGAAGAAATTCTTGATGTATGGAGTAATTACTTTGAAAGATTGCTAAAAAAAAAAAAAAACAGTGACAGTGTGGTGATAGAAAACACTCAACAGGAATGCAATCTGGAATATATATCTGTACTTGAAGTAGAAAAAACTATCACAAACCTGAAATGTGGAAAGGCAGCTGGAGTAGATGATATTTGACCAGAAATGCTCCAGTATGGAGGTATAAAAGTCTTACAGTGGCTGCACTGCATAGTTTAGGACTGGACAGAGGGATGAATTTCAGATGATTGGAGTAGAGCTCATAGTTCCCATATATAAAAATGGAAATAAAACTGAATGTGAGAATTATAGAGGTATTTCTTACTGAGTGTTCCTGGTAAGATTTATGCAAGGCAGAAGAGAAGCTTGGTAAAGAACAAGCTAGATTCAGACCATATAGAGGCTGTCATGATCAGATTTTCACTTTACAACAAATTGTTGAGAAATCATGGGAATATAACAAAGATCTGTATTTAAGTTTTGCAGATCTAGAAAATGCATATGACAAGGTTCCAAGAGATTAGCTATTCAAAATGCTACAGATGTATGGTGTCAGTGGGGCATTATATCAAGCAATACTCAGTCTTTAAGTTGTAAGTCAGCAGTTAGAATTGAAGGAAGTACAGGAAGATGGTTTAATGTTAAATCTGATGTCAGACAAGGATGTACATTATTCCCTCTGTTATTCATTATCTATATGGATCACATTATGAAAATGGTATTAAACCTGATATCCAAATTGGAGATGTTAATGTCAGTTCTTGGCTTTATGCAGATGATGTAATACTTCTAAAAATTAAAGATACCAAGAAATTATATGCTTGGTTTAATCCTTTATCCAAGTGTAAGCAAACAAGTTTGCACCTGAACTATTTTCAGGACTAGGGCAATTTGTATATAGAATAGAAGCTAATGACTTCACATCACTTACCTTGGTATCCCATAATGCAAAGTACATATCCTTACGGGTATGCATAATGCCATGCATTATGGGAAGGGTAATCACCCAGACCATTTTCAACTTTACTGAGATCTCATCACTGGGAGTCAGACCAGGTGACACCAAGCTTGAAATAAAGCAGAAGTCATATTTTTATATATGAGTTGCCAAAAGGTGTCGCACCTTATTATTAAAATAATCTGGATTAGAGATAGTTGTTGGAATTTTTCCACTTAGTTATACTATAAATTAAAGATACCAAGAAATTTTATACTTGGTTTAATCCTTTATCTAAGTGTAAGCAAACAAGTTTGTGCCTGAACTATTTTCAGTACTGATTTCATATTTGCTTTTGATTGTACGAGCAAAGTTTTCTGTAAGATCCTTATTATTTATTTATATTGTACTAGTTTCTTTTGCTCCTTTGATTTAAATATCTTTGCTGGTTTCATTTTTATCTTTGCCACCACTAGTATATGGTCTGTGTATGCACCTGTTCCTCACCATGCTCTCATATTCAGCAAGAAAGGATCTCATTTCATCTTCCTTTTACCCTCTTTTACCTTGCGGTGTCGAGGGTTTATTAATCATCGGACCTCAAACTGTTCACAGGGTAAGGTGGTCAGCCCTACACTCCGGTGTATCCTGTGTTCTGTAGTGTTGAGTTCTCAAGGCTGGTTTGCCTGCTTTGCGAGATGAAAAACCCCAGGATAAACTGGGGGGGAAACCCTACTGTCCACGCCTAAGACCGGCTAACTTGGCTATGGCTGAGGAAGATCCTTCAGCTCCTCACGTCACCGACAGGAATCCAACCTAGGACACTCCTTCCCAAGGCATATGATTGCAAAGCGCACAGCCACTAGGCTAACCATGCAGACAGGAAGGATGTTGATGTTTTATTTATGATTATATGATCTATTTGGTTTTTCACTCTTTCCATTTGATGAGATGAGGTTTGTTTATGTATATTCTTATGTTCAAATATTGTATCTCTTATGATTAAGTTGTTAAATATGCAGAGGTCCTTGAATAATATTCCATTTTCATCTCCTAGTCCTTCTTTTCCCATCACTATTTCATATTCACTGTTGTCTTTGTCTGACTTTGCATCTACATCTTCCAGAAGTTAGATCATATCTCTTTTGCTATTCTTGGCTCTCTCAGTAGAAGGTCACAAAAAGCTTCTTTTGCTTCTTAGTCAACATTGTTTGTAGGGGTGTAGATCAGGCATGGGCAACCTTTCCTAGTTCTGGGGCCAAATTATCATTCTGTCTCTGAGTCAAGGGCCGTACCAAATTATTAAATAAAGTAAATTAATATTAAATGAATTAAAACAAGTTGCTACTTCATATTTCATTTATTTATAATATAATGCTTTGGTATAAAGCTCTACATAAATTTTATAATATAATGAACGACATAATTTAATGTGAAGATTGGCCTTGTACTTCAACTACAAGACTATCAATATTAACGTTAATATTACTTAAGGATAATCGCATAGAATTTTTGAGGTTTTCGTCCGTTATTCTTGTCCGAATTTTTGATTTATTTCATCCTCGAAAAAAACTGTTCACACATATATGTGCTGCTGAAAAGACAAATGATTTTTCTTGAAAAGGCGCGTAAATTTGTATATTTTTCTTCCACCAAATAAAATTTATAAAAATCCGTCAAAGCAATGTTGTTAAATTGTGATTTTAGCACTAAATCCGCCTGAAGCTCAATAAGTTCCATTAAGTTTTCTGGCACATTATTTACATCAGCATCCATCAGACAAGCAAATATAGCGAATGTGGAGTCTTTGTTTTTGAAGTCGGCAAACCTTGTATCAAATTGCTCTATAAGGGATATTTTTATGAATTGCGGAAAATGATAACAAATTTTAGCTCTTATCTGACTTTCCAACAATCTTAGTTTATTACAAAAAGCTTTGACATGTCCATGCAGTTCATGAACCAATTGTCCTTGTTTTTGCAATTTGAGATTTAGTTCGTTTAGGTATCTGGTGACATCTACAAGGAATGCTAAATCGCACACCCACTAATCATCTTTTACTTGGTTAATTGTGTTTCCTTTTATGTCCATAAAATCTGCAATGTCTCAGTCATAAAATCGTTATAACATTTTACCTTTACTCAACCACCTCACTTCACAATAATAAGACACATCTTCATAATCCGAAAATAGGTCTGCCAAATACTCCTTAAATTGGCGGTGATTAAGTGCACGTGACTCCATAAAATTAATACTGGCTACTACAACTTCCATAACATTTGTGAATTTAATCGATTTTGCACACAGATTTTGTTGGTGGATAATGCAGTGAATTGTTAAATTTTCCCGATGGATCTGTAGTTCTATTGCTCTTTCATGAACTATTCCATTAAATCCCTTCTGTGCACCAACCATTGCAAGGTTGGTGCACAGAAGGTTCACTATCTGGCATATGCACTCCATCAGTGCATATGCCAGATAGTGAACTCCATTTAAGCCCAAATCTCTCGAAGACAGTGTTGACTGTTTCAAATATATCTTCACCGGTAGTCGTTCCTTTTAACAGCTGATGCGCCAATAATTCTTCTGTGATGTTGAAATCCGCATCAACTCCTCGAATAAATATTGCTAGTTGTGCTGTATCAGAGGC
Source organism: Typopeltis vanoorti (assembly GCF_054136105.1). Lineage (NCBI taxonomy): Eukaryota > Metazoa > Arthropoda > Arachnida > Uropygi > Thelyphonidae > Typopeltis > Typopeltis vanoorti. Next base: position 77,625,816 of record NC_143561.1, read on the forward strand.
ATCGGTGCTGTCATCCAAAGCAGTTGAAAATGCTTCCAATCTAGCAATCTCTTTTAAACTTTTTCTGATATATCAGCCATAATTTCTATCCATTGGACAACAGTGCATCTCGACAAATGAATATTCTCAAAGTCTTTTTTCTTTTCTGGACATATTATACTTGCAACATCCAGCAGACATTCTTTGATAAATTCTCCTTCACCAAACGATTTAGAATATTTAGTGATTTTTTCTCTTACCACAAAGCTGGCTTTGAAAAATGCTGTGGTGCTGCATTCTTTGCTTGTTGAACATTTGCTGCTGGGTATCCACGTTCTTCAACTTCTGTATTTCATCTTTTCATAGTTGTCCATCAATTTTTGGCTGATCCGCATGTCTCGAAGTAAAGTGTCTCTTCAAGTTATATTCTTTGTTGACAGATACGGATTCATTGCACAGCAAACATACAGGCAAACCTTTATTCAGGATAAAATAATAATCCTCCGTCCAGTTGTCTTGAAATTGACGATTCTCTGCATCTACTTTTCTTTTTTTTTTGCAATAACCCCTGACATTGTCCCAAATTTATAAGCAATATTCAGAACTGTCAAACAAAACGGTCTTCTACACTGCAGGCACTGAACAGAACACAACATTAACACATGCATTGAACAGAACATAACATCAATGCAGGCACTGAACAAAGCACAACACCAACGCAAGTACCGAACTGACACGTTCACACACGCCGCTAGTCAAAGTGAGAAGGAGACCTTGGTTGGAGAAAACATAGTGTGTTTTGCGCTAGTCATATGACGTCAGCTTAATGTGAGTTAGTAGAACACACCATGTTTTCTCCACCATGAATCAGACAAACTTCGCTGAAAATAGATTAGGGCCGCAGGTTGCCCATATGTGGTGTAGATGGTTATTATATAACTTTTTGTATCTGGTTTTGAACTTTGCTTTTATTATTATTCTTTCCAGTTGTGCCTTTCTTGCCTACAGTGTCATCATCAGAGTGACACTCCTGCTATGTTCTTCATCCTTGGAGTTTCCAGAATATGATATATTTGTTTGATGTTAAGTCGGATATTATTACCAGTTCCATTCCATCTGATTTCACTTAATCCTAATGTTTCATTTGATGTGCTATCCCAGATTCATGCATCGTCCCTGATATTCCAGCATCCAATTTTGGTTGTAGATTTGGGTGTGAAGATATCTTTTCCAAGAGCCTTCTGCTTGCTAACTTCTTTAAGAAAGTTTTCACCAAACTGCATTTTCTCTGATTCTTTATTTCTGTCTTTCTCTTTTTTCTGTCTTAATTTCTGTATATATATATCTCTGATTCTTAAGTTTCTGTATTGTCTTTTGCCTCTTCAAGAATTTATTTATTTTTTTATTTTTGTTTAGTTTTTGGTAATTGGGGTTGATTGCTGTTGATAATTAATCTAATTAATGTTGTTTTTTACACGGATTATCTAGGGTAGTTTGGGAAGTCTGAATGTTGAGTTATGCCATTTGTGTGTGGATTTATCTATTTCAGTTTTAGTTATTCTGTACTAATTTCTTTGAGTTAGAAAACAGTCCAAGGTAATAATGAAAAGATGTATTGGTGCTACAGAGTCTGAATAGGAAATCTCTTAGTCATTTCTTCATTAACCACTACTCTTCTGGTAGTTCTGGTATGGTTTTGCTATTGTTTTTATTATTTTGTGGAGAATTTTGAACATTCTTTAACTGTTGATTGAATCAAAGGCCTTGGAGAAATCTGAAATTCAAGGAAGATTTTTTATCTAAGTACAGTCTTAACCAGTAAGCACTAGGCAGCTTACTGTTATCTGAAGAATAAGGACACAGGAAGTTTAGCCTTTTCAGTTGGGTATATAACTAAACATCTGATCTGTAGTGATACAATTTCCACAGGGAGGAAGATCTTTCTCTTGTTCTCTGCTTGGAAGTATGTTACTGTTCATCATCAAGAACAGTAACATACTTCTTGGAAGAAGGTATTGTTCTTAATGATGAAGAAAATTAGTATTGCATGGCACCATCTTCTGCACTTAGATGAGTAAAGTGAATTTAATAAATTAGCAAGTGATCTTCAAACCATTTCAGGTTCCAGTAAGTGGAACAGTAGTTTATTAACCGAGTGATGAAAGTCATCTGGCACCTGAAACATTCACAAACATCCATGTCCATGGTGAGATTTGAACCCACACCCTATTTGTTGGAGCAGATACTATCTATTCAGCCTTGGCCAGCATATTTGCCGAATGACATCTAGAATATATATATAAATAAATAAAAGAAAGGATGGAATGAACTTTCTATGCTTAGTAAAAGTGACTTGTGACATGCCAACAAACACATCAAAACTAATAACAGTGATCAACGGCGTTCAAAGACACTTGTCCCCAATCGCGCATGCGTGCTCGACCAGATTTATCATTTGCACATAGGGAACAAAGACGCTAGCTTTGAAGACAACTCGAAGAAAAACGTCAAAATGGTGACAACAGTTGGATCATCAACTACAGACAAGTTAAACTGGTGCAAAAACCAAGTGATGCCACTAGCAGCCACCATGGAGATGAGTATGCAGGCACTGCATAGGAAATATGCAAGACCCTTGCAGTCAAACGTATGACTCACAAAACCCTACATGTCCGCCTCACTAACATCCGTGGCCTCAACTCCAACCTTAATAGTGTCCACTACCACCTTCAGTCTGCACATACATCTGCTCTGACATACCTTGCCAAAGAGCACCCAACTTTGACCTTCTTTGGTTGAAAATATCCCTTCCCCCACTCAGTCAAATTCATTTGATGTCTCTATTACTCCCCCAACTCAACCAACCACTCTGAGCTCTTTAATTTCCTCTCCTTAAAAATTGACTTTCTCCAATCCCACTTTCCCAACAGCAAAATTATCCTCCTAGGAGACTCAATGTCCATAACACTAGCTGGCTTTCCTCCTCCATTTGTACAGATCTTGCAGGCAAAGATGCTGAAACATTTGCCATCACTAACGACCTTACACAACTTGTTCAGATGCCAACCAGAATACCAGATAACCCAAACCACTCCCCAAACTCCCCCTAGATCTCTTCCTCACCAACAACCCCCTCCAAATATACAGTGAAAGTAGCGAGCCCCTTGGATGATTCTGACCACAATCTAGTGCACATCTCCTCCCCCATGCAACAACGCTTACACAAACACGCCCATACGCCCTTCCAATCCAAACATATGCACCGAACTTATTACCAAAGTAATCCTCACCGGCAATGGAAACACATTCCATACAGTACTCTGAACTGCCATTCCCTAACTAAATCCTGGTTCTCACAATTTGTGCCAAGGCTGTACAGCTGAAACACCAGACATACCATAACTGGCTGAAATCAAGAACCTCATACTCCTTTCAAGCTTATACCGAAGCGTGAAATAGATGCAAAAAAAAACAATCAGTGCTTCCAAAACAGAGTTCGAAAGAGCAAAAAGCAGGAAATTAGCAGCCTGTCCAAACAGCAGCCGAGCCTTTTGGTCTCTCGCCAAAAATTGGCCATAACTTCTGCCCAACACCATTCCCACCCTAATCATACCCAGATGGCTCTATTGCATCATCATCCACAGAAAAAGCCAATTTTCTGACTTCACACTTTGCTTCCAGTGCATGCACAACTGACAATGGTAAATGTCCCCTAACCATTCCAGACATCCAACATACCATGCCCCCCTATATCCTTTTGCCAGGATGAGATCAGAAAAATACTGACCAATTAGACATAAAAAAAGTCTCCTGGCCCTGATGGCATTCCGCCAATTGTCCTGAAAGTTTATGCACCAGAACTGACTCCTATCTTGTCTTGCCTATATACTCTTTTACTTCACTAGAATCTATCCCACAAATTGGAAGTTGGCCTATATTCAGCCCATTCCCAAGAAGGGAGACAAGTCACTGCCGTCCAACTGCCGCCCTATCTCGCTTACCTCAGTCCTGTCAAAAGTAATGGAAAAAAATCATCAATTCCCAACTCCTACACTACCTTGAAGACACCCACCTAATAAACAACTGCCAGTATGGATTCTGTCGCTGCCAATCAACAGGAGATCTGCTCACATATGTCACCCATCTCTGGAAAATATCATGGAGAAGTTTGGCGAATCTCAAGTGGTTGCACTTGATATCTCCAAAGCCTTTGACCAGTTCTGGCACAAAGGCTTACTAAGCAAATTACCATTCGGTTGGACCCAGGACTTCTGTAATTAGATTGCCAGCTTTCTGTCTGGATGCACACTGTGTGTGATGGTGGATGGCTCCCTATACTCTCACCATTCAATTAATGCTGAGGTTCCACAAGGTTCTGTCCTCTCACCAACCCTCTTCCTGCTGTATATCAACGACCTACTTCAGTTGACCTCCAACCCAATGCACAGTTTTGCAGATGACAGCACACTACACTCCTCGCTTTCATTTGATAAACCTTACCCTACACAGCTTTCTGTCTGGATGCACACTGTGTGTGATGGTGGATGGCTCCCTATACTCTCACCATTCAATTAATGCTGAGGTTCCACAAGGTTCTGTCCTCTCACCAACCCTCTTCCTGCTGTATATCAACGACCTACTTCAGTTGACCTCCAACCCAATGCACAGTTTTGCAGATGACAGCACACTACACTCTTCGCTTTCATTTGATAAACCTTACCCTACACAACTGACCTCTGTTGGATCTTGAATGAAAAGATTTCCTTAAAGAACTATTTTGTTCAAGATTCAACAAGTTTAGCTAAACAATAACGAAAATGCTTCTACATAGGTAAAGATACTAATTGTTTAAAGAATCATATGCTAGTACAATTATTGTAATATTACTTAAAGGTAAACGATGTCATTTGTTTGTAAGAAATTATAATGGAAGAAGTATTCTTTATAAGATATATGTTAGGGCATAGTAACAGAAGTTCAAAGTCCACTAACGAAAACTTCAGGTGAATTGTATAGCCTACAGCTAATTGTTTACGTGTGGAACGGCACGCGCTCGATGTTTTCCAGGAAGACGCGCACTGAGTTCTCCAGGAAGACACGAATAGAATATACAACACGTGCATAAAAGAGGGTGTGCCGAGCAGAGGTATAGTAGTGAAGAGGGTACCAAAGGTAGAGGGTATGAAAGGGGGTTTGCCCCCCCTTTCGAGCTCTTCTTTAGCTCTTTGAGGTCTTGAGTTTGCTTTGGATTTTCTTGTGGAGTCGGAGAGAGAGTTCGAGTTCGGGATCTTATCGATAGCGTGTAGCTATTTACTGCCATCGGTTCTCGATGTCATACAGAAGGGATTGACGAGGAGAGAATCGGTAGCCTCCCGAGTAAGCTTGAAGGAACTGGGTGCTATACACGTCCATGTGGGTCGATTCGAGCCATGCTGTTTCTAGTCGAAGATAGGAAGGAAAGGCAGAACAATGAAGTCGAAGTCTAGCCTGTGAGTCAATCGTCTAGGAGAAAATCAAACATTCCGTGGGATGAAGTAAGAAAAATTGACAGACTGAATGAGTTTCCAGAAATATGGTAATGTGAAACCTTTTATAATTCGTTTGTTAAGAAAGAAAGGAATATTGTGATATAGAAGAAAGGAGATGTTATGTTTCAGAACTCTATACTTGTAGGAAGGACTATAGTGAATATTAGATAACAGTGTCTTAAATCTAAAGGCTATTTCTCAAGTATTTATATGAATGAATTGTTGTGAGAAATGATCTATAAAGTTACCGACGTGATTGTTTTGAGAGTATGTGTAGACTAGTAAGGATATTTAAAAGATGCTAACAAAACTTAGTGCTGTGAAATTAACCTATGATTGGATATGTTGTGTGAATTACAGTTGCTATGTTTAACTTTATAACTTAGGATACCTCTATTCCAATTGAGTATATTCTTGTAAATGTGTAATCTTAGGAATTTAATAAATGTATCTTGAATATCTTAACCTGTTTTGTGCCTTGAATTGAATCCAATGCGCCGCTTGCTAATATCTGAATCTGAGTGGAAAAGAATTATATGACAGAGACCACGACTGCAAACTAAAGTATTTTAAGAGAGATAGATAAAATTGAGATAAAGAGTAATTAATAGATTGATTAGCTTAGTATATTTTCTGAAGGTTACTCCTTGGTTAAGAGGAATTACTAACCTAGGGATCTGGCTGGTGCAGCTTGATCAAATAAATATTGCCAGAACCTGATTAGGAGGTGACTTCAGACCGTTATTGCTGAGGATCGAACTCTATTCAGAAGTCTATCCTTTGTTAATTATTTAATATACTTAATCATTCTAAGAAACGGCCAATTGTGTGGATAGATTTTACTGTAGATGAGAGAGTACGATGTTCTGATATTTGCGCGTGTATAGACCATAGAAATATATAGTTAAAGTGATAACACTACACAGTGATAATATAAGATAAGTAATATAAGTAGGAAGAACACAATAAAGTATAAAATAAAGAATTGTCACGACATAACACCTCAACCTACAGAACATCAACCTGCTACTGCCCTCAATTCTGATCTCCAAGTCATCCTCCAATGGGGTTCAGATAACCTTCAATGCTAATAAAACCCAGTTCTGTCTTATTTCTCATAAAAAAAGAAACATTTTTCCCAGTATCCTTTTTGACGATACCCAAATTTCCAGACAGTTTGAGATCTCTCTTCTTGGAATTACCCTCACATCAAACCTCTCCTAGCATAAACACATCACAACCATTGCATCCTCAGCTTCAAAAAAACTAGGATTTCTCTTTCACTCAAGATGTTACTTCACCCCTGAACAGCTGTTAACATTATACAAATCCGCCAAGCTATTGAATACTGCTCCCACATATGGAGTGTGGTCCCTAAAAGCTCTCTCTCAAAATGCTTGACTCAATACAGAGGAGAGCAATTAGACTTATTAATGACCCATCTCTTACCAACTCTCTCTCTCTCCCCACTTTCGCACAGACATATGGTTTCTGCAGTATGTATATTCTACAAATATTTCCATGGGAAATGCTCACCTGAAATAACATCAATAATTCCTCCACTCAGTACTAAGCTCGTTGGAACACGTGCAGCTGCTGCTCAACATCCCTTCACCGTATACCTGGAAACAAACAGAACAAGTTTCTTTTCCTCCTCCTTCATCCTTGCAACTGCTGCACTGTGGAACAGTCTCCACCTGCTATGTTTCCCAAGGAACACAATATACAGTCATTTAAATCAAATGTAAACAAGTTCTTCCTTTCCCAACCCACTACCCATACATGGTACTAACGTACTATAGGTTGATCAACCAATCTCTAGAGTATGGGCACAACATAAAGAAGAATAGCTCTTTCCAATGTTGTCACTGGTGATAAGTTATAGAGACTCCTAGAGTGAACTGATGAATAATTCAATATAGCAAAGAACTCATCATCATCATCATCATCATCATCAAATTCCTGCCATGTACCCTCAAGGGGTGTACAGGATATGACAGTACTATATGAAAAAATTACATCATTACTAACTTCCTATCTACAATTTTCCTCCAAATCAGTCTGTTACTTGTCAAGACTCCAACATTATCAGATCTTATATTTCTATCGTCTAAGGCACTTTGTACCGTATCAATCCACCTATATCTTGGTCTTCCTCTGGGTCGTTTTCCTGCCAACCTGGCAGAGAACACTTGTTTTGCTAATCTTTCCTCTCCCATTCTATTTAAGTGACCATACCATCTGAGATTAGCTCTGCTAACGCATTCCTGGATGCTGACAATGTCAAGTTCTTTCCTAATATCCTCATTTTTAATATGATATTGCCATTGATGCCATCTGTTCACGCCTCTAATCTTTCTCAGGACTCTCATATCTGCGGTCTCTAGTCTTTGGTCAAGTGTTTTACTTCTGACCCAGCTCTCAAATCCATAAGTTAAAATTGGTTTGAACACAGTCTTGTATACAGCTAATTTAGTGTTCCGACTAATTTCTTTCTTATTCCATATGAATTTATTCAATTGACTTCCCACGATACCAGCTTTGCTGATTCTGTTGCCTATTTCTATATTTAGTTTACCATCTTCAGTAAAAATTGTGCCTAAGTAGCTGAAATGTTTTTCTTGTTCCACAGGTTCTCCATTCACAACACAGTTGACATTTTCAATGATTCTGCCTATTTTCATTGTCTTTGTCTTTTTATTGCTGACTTTCATACCATATCTATTACAACAGTTATTCAATTTAGTCAGAGAATCTTGCAGACTTGTAGCGGATTTATTTAGAAGTATAACATCATCCGCATAAAGCAAAGAGCTGACATTAACATCTCCAATTTTGATATCAGGTTTAATACCACATTCCTTCATAATGTGATCCATATAGATAATGAATAACAGAGGGGATAATGTACATCCTTGTCTCACACCAGATTTAACATTAAACCATCTTCCTGTACTTCCTTCAATTCTAACTGCTGACTTACAACTCAAATAAAGACTAAGTATTGCTTGATATAATGCCCCATTGACACCATAGCTTCTCTCACAGAAGCGTATTGAATAGCTTCTCTCTTGGCACCTTGTCATATGCCTTTTCCAAATCGACAAAACTTAAATACAGATCTTTGTTATATTCCCATGCTTTCTCGACTATTTGTCGTAAAGTGAAGATCTGATCCTGACAGCCTCTATTTGGCCTGAATCCAGCTTGTTCTTCACCAAGCTTTTCTTCCACAATTCTTCTCAACCGTTTCTCAAGTATACTTGCATAGATCTTGCCAGGAACACTCAGTAGGGAAATACCTCTGTAATTCTCACATTCAGTTTTATTTCCCTTTTTATATATGGGTACTATGAGAGCTCTACTCCAATCATCGGGAATTCGTCCCTCTGTCCAGGCTTTCTGAACTATGCAGTGCAGCCACTGTAAGACTCTTATACCACCATACTTCAGCATTTCTGGTCGAATATCATCTACTCCTGCTGCCTTTCCACATTTCAAGCCTTTGATGGCTTTTTCTACTTCAAGTATGGATATGTATTCCTGACTGCATGCCTGGTCAGTGTTTTTTATCACTGTGCTGTCATCACTGCTTGTTTCATTTAGCAGTTTTTCAAAGTAATTACTCCATACTTCAAGGATATCTTTTTCTCCTGTTTTCATTTCACCTTTATCATCTCTAATTCCTTTTACAGCACTCTTTCCTCCATTCTTAAACTTCTTCAACAACCTCCAGAATATTTTGCCACCTTCTTGATATTTATTTTCTATATTCTTGCCAAAGTCCTCCCATGACTTTTGTTTAGCTAGTTTTACACACTGTTTAGCTTTCTTACATTTGTCTCTGTATTCTGTAAGAGTAAAAGCTGACTTATTTGCCAGGAACTTTTGATATGCTTTCTTCTTTTCCTTCACTGCCTCTTTAACTTCCTGTGTCCACCAGGGAGTTCTGATTTTTTTATCTTTGCACACAACCTCACCACATGCCTCTCTGGCAGAATCAATCAATGTTTCCTTCAGAGTTTGCCACTGAATCTCCAAGGTTTGATTCCTGTTCTCAAACTCTTTCATTTTCTTTTCAATAATATTTCTGTATTTTAGTCTACAGTTTACATCTGAGAGCTGCTCAACTTTTATTCGCTTTAAAACTTTCTTACATGTTATTCTTTTCAATATGAAATTCAATTTTATCCTGCTCAAGACTAAATAGTGATCACTTCCAATTTCAAATCCTCTGTACACTCTGGTGTCCTGCACCAGGGAGAAAACATCACTATCAACAATAACATAGTCAATGAGACTTTTCTTATTCCTAGCCTCTTCTCTCCATGTGAATTTGTGCACATTTTTATGTTGGAACATGGTGTTAGTAATAACCAGTCCATGTCCTGAGCAGAAATCCAACAGGTATTTACCATTATTATTAGCTTTGCTCTTTTCTCCAAATTTTCCCAAAATATTTTTGTATGTCTCACAATCATTTCCTACTCTACTATTCAGATCCCCAATAAGGACCAACTTTTCCTTTTTCATTGTGTCAGTTGCTTTTTCTAAAGCATCAAAAAATTCCTCCACTTCTACCTTAGTAGAACCTTCTGTGGGACCATAGGCACAAATAAGTCTCATTGTCCAGTTCCCCATTCTCATATTTGCCCACATTACTCTACTTGAGACTGACTGCCATTCAAGAAGATTAGCCTCGTATTTTGTGTTGAATACTATGGCTACTCCTTCTTTTCCTTGATTGTTATTGCCTGAATATAACATTTTGTATTTATTGCTCAGAAAGATCTCACCAGTTTTGGTCTTTTTTGTTTCAGTCACCCCTATTATGTCGATCTGGTACTTATCTAATTCCTCAGCTAGCTCCATTTCTTTGCCATTCAGGCTTCTTACATTGATAGTACCGATCTTTAACTCTGGTGATGTTGAGTTGGGGTTTGTTTTCAGATTTGTTCCAGTAGCTGACTTTTCGCTGTTCGCCCTGGTTCCCTGGCGAAAACAACGGGGGCCTTGTTTAACCGGGCGACGCCCCAGCCGGCATGAAATTTTGTCATGTTGTACCATCATTTTTTATTTTGGTTTAACCAATAAGAATACAATTTGGTCGGCTAAATCCCAAATTGCCAGCCCATCCTCGTTCGTTCAGTATCAAAGTAGATACCCAACAGGGTGCACCACGAGAAGGTGAGGATTGGACATTAGGTCAGAAGCCCTGGTCGGTTCTCCGCATTCCTTTAAAGGCTATGTGGAGGTCTCCTCTCAGTTATACAGCTTTGACCCTTAAGCACCCCAGCAAAGAACTTAAGATCAAAAATGAAAACAAGAAGCTATTGCATGTAGTCATGCTCACAGAGATTATATTGAATTAAGTATTCAGAGAAACCTAAATTACAAATACATCTGAATAAACTGTGGTCCTGCTTTCATCCTAATCACTCTTTAGGGCATATTCTCTATCACTTTATGAAGGTCAGGTATTCCAGACAGTTTATCTTTCTACATGACTACTATACTGTGAACTATTGGACTTGGTACTCTGGCCTGTAATAACAAACATTCCAATTTGTCCCTTTGTTATTCTCTTAGCTTATCAGAAATCTGTGTAGGTCAGTAAAATTTTTCCTATACCATGCTGTCAGTACCAACTGGAATGTGTGCATTCGCAAACACATTTATGCAATTCACAGGCATATGTTGGCATCATTTGCTTGTAATTAATTTCAAAAAACCAAGTTGATGTCTGGCTTATATACAGCTTCTCCATATAAAAACTCATTTCATTTGACTCTTTTTCTCTAAACATTCTCTGATGTCCCTGGGTCTCCCCATGAGTGATAGTGATTTGACTTATGTGGTATCCTTACATTTCCATCAGTTAATGTCCATATAGGATTTTAATCGATGCAGTCTTTCACTGGTGTCACATAGTATTACCGATGGATAGGACACTGATAACTTATGGAAATACCTCTTTTAAAGTTCATAAATTATTTTCCACATGCCATTGATATATTACAGATCAGGTGTACATTGATCCTTAGGAATATGTTTGTCCTCTTGAAGCATTAAAAAAGTGTTACATCCCATAACAGTGATAATTGTAGATTCATCAGTTCTGTTGAGCATCAAATGATGTAGCATTGTCTCACAGCTTTTTCTTATATAATTTTCCATGAGAGGACTGCTCATGTGCAGGATTTGAACATTTTTCCAAAGAACTCTCTCCTTAGTGGAGACAGCATACTCAGCAAAACCAGACCATTCTGACTTTGTGCTTGTAATTTTGAACAGCTGCAAATCTAATAGCTCGACAAGCATTTATCAGAGCCTGTTCTTTGCTGAACCTAGAAATGAAATCTAAGTGGAAATGCTGCCTCAGGCCAGTTATTTTTGCATTACCTTCAAATATGCCATTTACTACAAGAAATGGCTATGTTGTTGATTTCCTTTTGTGAGGTTTGAATGAGGAGGGGCAGACATGTATATTTGTTAATGATTTTCTTGATGGGCTGGCTGATAGCATTAACCTTAGTCGTGAGTTTGGATACAGGCCTATCCAAGGAATATTTTGAAGTTCAAAATGCTCCATAAATTCAGAACAGATTTTACCAGAAAATAGCAGGCATTACAATGAGAAGTTATCTTTCCTCTACATTAGCTAATTACTTCATGCTTCAAAAATGTTCAGAATAATACAGATATGTAGATGATATTTCTGCTGTCTGAGTTCTCTTTGCAAACTCCAAGATTACAGTATTTCCTTTTCTTTTTTTTTTTTAATCTTTGGTAGTCAGATAAACTTCAGTTTTCAACTTTTTCAAAAGAAAACACTAGTGATTATATTCATTCATTATCTTCCTTCGTTTCAGATACATTGCACTGGTTTATTCTGCTTTGGTCAGTTCATTTTTATTGGATTGGATAATTTACCAATGCTAATTGGTAAATTGGTTAACTAATAAATGTATTTTATCCACACTACTTCAAGGCTTATTTTATCAAATCAGTACTTTACAACATATGGAAAAATTTCAAATGACAGTAATTTGCCAATATACCAGCAAATTCATTGTCATCATTTCACAAGTTGACCACCTTGTCTTATAAAAAATTACACGATAAAATCAAGTTTGTAAATTGTTTCAAATGTAGTATAAAAATAATTCATTAAGTCAGAAAATTACATTTAAAACTCTTTATATTAGAGTTGTAAGTTATGAAGATGGAAAGAGAGCAGCAGCTACAATGAAGGCAGAATTTCTTGAGGCTTCAGCTAAACAAAATCAGGTAAGTAAAATAATTTTCTTTATATGTTGTTCAACATCAGTATGAAGAAACTTTATATGAGACAAATTGAGTAGGAATAACATATCCTAAATGAACAGTCAATCTTCCAACCTTCATGTTCATCTGGAATGCATACATTTGAATTGCTAACTGCAAAAGGAGGGGAAAAGTCTTATTTTTTTTTGTCAACTTTACAGGAACAACTCAAAACTGTGTATGAGTTGATTTGCTATACATTTTTTCATTTCTGTACTATTTCAATAATTTTCTAGAGCCTAATATCTTTATAATCCATCACTAGTTCAAATTTAATCAGCAGTAAGAGATCTTTTGATTTCATCTGCTAACGTCACCTCTTACCAAAGTCAATTTCCTTTTGCATTCATTCTAAGGAACTTGTTCTAGCTTATTACAGTGAGTGAGTACACTATAATGGTGTTTGCTATAATGAGAACTGATTGTAGTTGAGTAAATTGAATACTTAGCCCTGTTACTTCATCCTTGGGTTGCTAGTAGTCCAATACTAGCAGTTTTCTTGTTATAAGGGATTTCAGCTCACATTCCCTCATCCTTAATAATACATTACCAGACAAGATGAATGAAATTATTTCGTCTCTCTCTTAACACAAACACTACATCAATAGCTTCCTCAGCTTCTAAAAAACTAGGCATTCTTTTTTGCTCAAGAAGTATTTTACACCCACCCAGCTACTACCCCTATATAAATTCCAAATCCATTTATCCTTAGAATACTATTCATACATTGCATCTAAAGCCTCATTAAAAATTCTTGATGCTATTCAGAAGAGAGCAGTTTAGCTCATAGATGACCCTTCCCTCACAGACTCCCTTCAACCTTTGTCTCACAGATACAGTGTTTCAGTTCTGTGTATCTTCTACAGGTACTTCTGTGGTCACTGCTCTAGTGAATTGGAAAACATCATTCTTCCCCTTGCTGTTAAACCTGTTGAAACAAGAGCAGCAGCTGTCCAGCATCCCTTTATAGTACCCTGCAAACTTTTCGTATACCTGCTTCTCTCCTCTTCTTTTATTCCATCTACCTCTCTTCTTGAACAGCCTTCCCCATGATGTTTCCTAACAATTTCAACTTACAGCTCTTTAAGAAAAATGCCAATAGATTTCTTCTTTTTCAGTCCTTATCTGCACTTCACATCTGCTATACGTCCTTGTACTTCTCGGGTGTGGGATAAATATAATAATAATAATAAAAAAGTACTTAAAAAAACCCTTAAAAATTAGTTAATTTTCAACAAAATTAAAATCTGGACCCTAGACAAGTGACTGTTTTGTTCCAACAAAAAATTAGATAAATAAAGAAACACTAGGCTATTCTAAGTAAGTTTATTATTCTTTTTCCATCATCTAATTAACTGTGTGTGTGTGGGGGGGGGGGGGGTTGCTGAAGGGTGATTTTTTAAGTAATGTGGAGAACTGATAGGAATTCTGGCTTAATATATATTGTTTTCTTGTGTTACAAGACAGTAAGAAACGAATACTGAATAAGATGAGCTGTAATTATGAGTCTTCCCAACCAAATTGTGTATTGGCTTAAAAAAAAAATTATCATAATGAAATGTCATGCCAACTATGACATTGTCTGGTTAAATAATGTCTCATGTTGAATTTGTTTTTCCAACTTTAAAAAAAACACTCAACATCAAGAGAGGCACCATCAACACAAAGTATAAATAGAAAATAAGTGGCCCTAGGAAGACTTGGAGAAGTACCAGAAATACCATATTCACATGATTAATATTACCAAGACAAAAGCAAGTTAAATAAGTGAGATTCTTCTAAATAATTACAAGATATAATGTTAAAGCAATAGTCATCAGGGAAAGGAATGAGTAGATGTAGTATTTAACATTAAACATAAAAATAATCTTGAATAGTAGACAATTTCAAGTAGTGATGTGGTTAAGCATCGAAATGGGGAACTGGACAATGAGACTCATTTGTGCTTCTGGTCCTACAGAATGTTCTATTAGTGAAGAAGAGTAGGAAAAGTCGGTTCTTGTTGGAGATCTAAACAGTAAACAATGAATACCAGGCATTATAAAAAATATTTGGGAAAATTTGGAGGAATGACAAAGCTGATAATGTTTAAGTATTAACATTAGTGAGATGCATATCAAAATTGAGGTAAATGAACAGGAGGTGTTCAGCATATTGAAAAATATCAATGTGAATACAGCAGTGGTACTGCATGGCATGTCAACCCATGTAGTATGTGAATGTGCAGGAGAATTAGCATTTCCTCTAATGAAGTTTTTCAATCTAAGTATCAGCTTTGGCAGGGTAGTGGAAAGAGGATAATTCATGTCGAAGTTTCTGGAACAGAAAAACTACGTAGAAAATGGGATGTAAATAAATATTTTACTAATTCAAATTCATCAAAGGCATAATAAATAAACTGTGCTCCCTCCTGAAACAACACAGAATCTGAATTGTATACAAGCCTCTAAACAAAAAAAAATTTCTACCTGCCTAAGACAAATTAAGGATTGCCTAGACCTTCTCTCCTTCTCAGGTATCTACAGCATTCCCGGACCAGTGTGGAACTCAATATTTTTGATAGGTGGGATGAACAAATTTTGTCAGGAAAAAAGAACACAAAAAATATCCAGAATAGAGAAACAAAAAAAAAAAAAGAAGCAGACTTTCTCAACATGCCATAGAGAAAGTCACTTCATAAGATGGAAGAAAACCAGGCTTCTTCACAAATCCAGTTTCAAATCAGAGAGAGAGATGTTCCTAGAAGCAGCACAAGTTCTACAGAACCCGAGTAATGCAACAGAACAGATGGCATGATTTTAAATAGATTTTGGCATACATCCCTATCTACACATCTGCATTAACAACAGAAA